>NC_135212.1:42247529-42405029 GCF_052324685.1 Brachyhypopomus gauderio | reverse complement strand
TGTTCCTTCCACGATGTCTCTCCAGACAGGCTTGTCACCGCTGCCCTCACTGAAGTCCAGCAGGTTGTCCACCACCACCTGGCCTATGAGGTCATGTCGAGAGAAGCGGTCGAAGTCGTAGATGGAGAAGTGTAGCTTGCGGGAATGCAGCTCAGCCAGGGGAACACCAAACTGGAAGGTCTCATTAAAGACTGGGTTCAGGGTCTTCCTGTGCACCTGGACCCCAGAAACAGAGACAGGAGATGTGCAGTTAGAAAATGTCAGACGGAGAGAGAAAGGCAGATAGAGAGAGAGAGGGAGAGAGAGAGAGAACAGAGGGAACAGAGAGAACAGAGAGAACATTGAAAAAACAGGATGAAAGATTACATCTTAACACCAACAGACAAAATGTCTCACAGGCAACAGTAATGGAAGTTTTAGAGAAACTAGGACAATGGGAGGAACTCTTTGGACAGGTGGAGGTGAAAATGCAGCACATTCACATCCTAATGAGTCCTAAGAGAATGTGGCATGGAGCAGTGGAGCCCAGGATGAGACAAGTACAATCTGACCTAAAGGAGAGACATTCATCTCAGGATCCTGGATCCTAATCCAGTCCAGGATGTTGTGCTCAGTGGTAGATAATGGATCCAACAGGGCCAGTTTCACCCTGTTGTTTTAAAGTCTTGGTCTAAACTAGACTGCCAACGGTGAACCACCATCAGCCGTTCTCTTCATTCAAGGGCGTAATCGCTATCTGTGAAGCTTGTGGAGCCAGCACAGCATCCGTAACCTCCCTAAGGTCGTCTCCATCACAGCTCCATCAGAGGTGGAGGTGAGGCGCACCTTGGTCTGAAACTTTTTCTTCCTGTCCGGCAGAAGGTAGATCTTGACGTAGGGGTCCGAAAAGCCATTGGCGTCTTTGGCGGGCAGGTCCAGTGCTTTCAAGATTTTGACCACCAGCTGCTCTGTGCTGGAGTGGGGAGAGAAGTAGAGTCACTGACACAGCAGAGGCACAGACATGGCAGAGCCACTGACACAGCAGAGGCACAGACATGGCAGAGTCACTGACATGGCAGAGGCACAGACACAGCAGAGGCACAGACATGGCAGAGTCACTGACATGGCAGAGGCACAGACACGGCAGAGCCACAGACATGGCAGAGGCACAGACACGGCAGAGCCACAGACATGGCAGAGTCACTGACATGGCAGAGTCACTCGCAGGTCTGATTCTACTGCTCCACTCTGAGTTCTAATTCTGCTGCTCTGTGGCCTGATTCCACTGGTCTGTAGCCCAATTCAGCTGGAGTGAGATCTGATTTTGCTACTCTGAGTTCTGATTCTTTTGCCCTGAGTTCTGATTTTGCTACTCTGAGTTCTGATTCTTTTGCCCTGAGTTCTGATTCTGCTGCTCTGAGTTCTGATTCTATTGGTCGGTGTCCTGAATCTGTTGCTTTGTTGCCTCATTCTGCTTATCTGTGGCCCCACCCCCATGCCCTCTGACCTCACCTGAGCTGGGGCACCGATAGCAGTAGTGATTTATGGGAAAAAGGCAGAGCTGGGAGAAGAGTGTCGCAGCTGCCCTGTTTCATGGTGGTGCGCTCATCATGACTGATTGAGAGTCAGGACTCTGCTAGCTGGCTGCAGTTACGAGAGGGGCTATAATACCTGCCATCACGAGGTAATAGATCTCAGATGTAAATACGAAACCCTAAATATTTAATGCATATGCGTGTCTATGGCAGAGATACAAGTGCCATGAGCACGAGGCTTCATAAATAATCTAGACCTCATTCCAAACACGGCTAGCAATGGTGTGGGGTTTGCAGGGATGTGAGGGAGGTTTGTGTGGGGAAGGGCTACAGGCCCTTGTGTTTGTGTGAAGATTTAATTAAGAGGAGCAAACTCTAATCTCTCTGGCCTGTAATCGGACCTCGTTAGAATGTGTCTCTGTGTGTTAATGAGCGTGCCACCACTCTATTAGGGCCCTCGGAAACACAGCGGGATCTCTTAAAGTGGGAGGGACAAACAGAAAATCCAATAGACAGGCAGATAAACATGTCGATCAGGAAGCGTGTCCACCAAGAGCAGCTATTGAGTCAGGTGTCAAAATCTTAGCCAATCATGGAGCAGAGGACAAGTATGTTAACCAAGCATCTCATCTGCTTAAACAGATAAATGAGACAAATCCAGTCACAGATATTCGGAAATGTAACTTATAGACAGTAATTGGAAGACCAAGTCACGTTAACAAATAGGGTGGTCAACGGACGTTAAGTGGACAAAGACGTGTTCAGTGTCCTCTCAATGAGACACAAATGCCTTATATTTATCCAAAGAGACGTGAGATGCAGCTGATGGTGCGTGGCCCTGCTGATTAGACTAGCACAATCCAATCAACATAACTTCAAATAAGACGCGTGTTCGTAAATATCGGTCGATTGCAGGCCTTCCGGCTGTAATTGTGAACGAGTTTCGATGCATAAAAATTGGCTTCTAAGCCCCACCATCCTCCCACACGGGTCGCTTGGCCTTCTGTCATTAATCACAGCGAGAATGATGGTCAGCCCCGTGCACCCCCCCTCCTCCTCACCTCCCACCTCACCCCCCTATCGCCCCTCCCCCACGCCCCCAGGCCATTCACACGCGCCCCTCACACAAGCGTGCACACAAAGCCTCGCTTTCAAGCATGCTTCCACCAGCGGGCCAAAACACACCTATTACCGCTCAGCCAGAAAAACAACGAATAAACAGATGAAGAACAACGCCACTTCAATCCCTTGTAGACACGCAGCTAAAAATGGCCGCTGTCCCCCGGGGCGAGCGCGTGTGTCGTGCGATAACGGCGGTGCCAGTCGCCCGGCGCGTCCCACAGGGTCGCAGCTCTGGCTGATGGTGTTGTGCTTCTCGCTACTCCCAGGACGCTCGTCACCGTGACACGTCGATGGACTGCCGACGCCACAACACAACACAGCCGGAGACGTGATAATGTCAATTAGACGGCGCCGAGGGTGGGCCGGGGTGTATGTATGTAGACGAAGAACACCAGACCCAGCTCGCCAGCTATTGTAGCAACACACTTCTCCTGTGTGACATTAGCTGTCTGTCTGGCGCCGGTGTAGTGCTAGTGTAATGACAGTCTGCACGTCGCCGCCTGACGTGAGAAGAACAGTAACAGTTTGCCAGACCATCTATCTGAACACTAACTCATTTGTTTTTGAATACCCTGAAGCAATGTATTGTTATATATCTTTTTTATAACCTTCCCTTTCTCTCTCTCCTCTCTCTCTCTCTCTCCCATTCTCTTCTCCTTCGCTCCCATTCTGTCCCCCTCTGTCTCGTTCTTTCTCCCTCCATCCACCCCCCCCCCCCTCCTCCTCCTCTCTGTTCCTCTGTCCATAAGTCTGGATGTAACTCAGCTCTGTGTCATTACGCGCTGAGAGAGCTGGCTGCTTAAATCGGCTGGACATATATAATTCATGGCTGCAATAGCCTGTTCCCCCTCTCTGGTGTTTCTCAAACATCAGCACTTTCAGACACTCTAATGTCTCATTACATGAGAAAAAGGAGGTGAAGAGAGGAGGCGCAGGGCTTTCCTGTAACTCGGGAGCTGACTGACTCCCCAGGTTCCTCTACGGCCACCGTGCTGCGTCTCCGCATCACGTGCGTGGGGAGAGGGGTGGATGGATCTGCGTTCTGGGGAGGATGGAGGGACGGGGAGATGGAGCTTCAAGGGGTTTGGGTGGAGCGAGTGCTCAAGATGGGCTTACTTGAAGGCGTAGCGGAGGAGGAAGCTGATTTTGCCACAGGTGTCACCCTGTTTGCCCTCCCCCTGCTCTGCTTGGCGGGGTCTGTACAGTTCCGGTTTGATCTGGCCAATACTGGTCACCTGCTCACTCTTCTCCTCACCATGGAAATCAGGACTCGAGAGCTGGTGAGTCATGGGCTTGGGCCTGGACAAACACACACACACACACACACACACACACACACACACACACACACACACACACACACACACACATTCACACACACACACACACACACACACACATACACACACACACACACACACACACACACACACACACACACACACACACACACACAAATGCCCATGCACGTACGCACACACATACACACATTCAATTTGTCCATAACCCTTTCCTTTTCCTATTGTAATGCATATACTTAACCCCAATGAGTTCTCATACATAATCCCTAATCCCTGTCTGTTTATCCTTAACCTCAGTGAAGAGGAAGACTGAGACTCGGTAACCGTGCATTCCTCAAGAATATTTAAGCTAAACACAGTATCAAACTCTCACTGCATCTCACTCACAACCATGGAACGGTTCAGCAAGCAACTATACTGCACAAATGGGTCAAAGTTCGAAGGTGCCTCACCTAGCAGTGGCCTGCTGGGAGTGGGCATTGACCAGATCTTTGGCCGCAGACCCTGCGTCCGACGCTGGAGGCAGTTCCGGAGATGTCTGGCTCATCTTCAGGTTCCCTGCAGGGGAAGAACCACATGACTGTGCAGTGAAAGATGGCAGTTCACAGGAGGAACCCTCCACAACAGGAATGTGAAGACTACAGCTTATGAGTAGACTCAGTTGTCCACATTTGTTCACATAACACCTATGAAATGCACAAACACACAATCATACAGATATACTATTGCATGCTCAAATAGGTGTGTTCACACATACGAAACTGAAACATATGTACATTCATGTGTGGAATCCATCCACACATACAATACTGTGTAGTACTGCCCAGACCATTAGATTTGTAGTTTTAGCAAGTATATAATGACCATATATAATTATTTCCCAGTGTCTTCATTAGAATACAACCTGAAAATACAGGAATGCTTTATGCAGTTTTTAAAAAAGCAAACAAAAACACACAAAAATATAGTGTGGCCTCCTGTTACCCCAAAAGAGATGACACATGTGCTTAATGTGAAGGAAGGCCACACAAAATACACACTGCAGAAGCCTTAAAGTACTTTTGCACAGTACTTTATATCCACTCCTGTGTGATCACATGTTTACATACAGAACACAAGCATTAACCCAACTTATGCATTTATACAAAGACACACGTGAAATACTTCCACATACTTATGTCATAAGATGTTCAAATGAAAGCATGTGAACTCTCTCATATCAACAGAAATGTTCACGCAGTGTAAAAATAACGGCTGCAAAGTCAAATTTATACATACTATGATATATTACAAAGTGCAACTGAGGCATGTCAGTATATCTGGAGGCAAGCTCTCTGCTCTAATGAGGATGTGTATGTCTGACACACGCCTGACGGAGACACAATAGGCCTGCCTTATTCACAGGATTATGGTTCCAAAATGTCCTCTGTTGAGGACAAAACATGAATGGTCAGGATGGATACTTCAGTACTCAAAAATAGCTCAAAGACACGTCACTTCTCAACAAAGAAACCCAGTCTTTCTTTCACCGGGTAAATGAAGTATGTGGGGTTCCCTCTCCTGCTGGGAATGTCATGGGCTTCTCTTCACCTTGTGTTCTGGGCTCAGTCCGCTTTTATTCTGGCATGTTCTCACAGATAAAGCAGCCGAACACGACGAGCATTAACGCGGGACCCACGTGTAATAAATCCGCAAATAAGGCGGGGTGACTGTTTTCAGATCTAGATCTTGAATCCGAATCCAGTCCTAAATTTAGACTCACTGGTAGTAAACCAGTTATTGTAACTGAATGCCTGACAGCTGAGCCTGGAGGACTGTGACCTGAACCTTCCTGCTATGGAGGTGTTAACTGTGTGCTCCTCACCTGCATTGTTAGGGTAGGAATCCATGTCCAAGTAGGAGTGCTCCTGCATCTCCTGAGGACCGCCCACAACCCCGCCCACCACCAGAGCTCCTCCCCCTTCCACGCCCATCAGGTCTGAGAAGTGGGGGTGGTGCTGGCCAGGTTGTGACAGTGTTGGATACAGAGAGGTTGAGGAGTGAGTGTCCTTTCTCTGGAGCAGTGGGGGCAGGAGGGAGGATCCTCCGCCCCCGCCGACCCCGCCCAGGCCCGCCCCTCCAGGGAGGAGCCCCGCCATCAAGCTGAGACCCCCGCCCTCTTTGTCTCTCCATGGCAACCAGCAAAGCTTCCAGGAGACGAAGAGAGAGACGGAGAGTAGCACGATGCCGCAAAACGTCACGATGACTGATAGCAGGCTCACGGAGATCTCTGTGGGGAGAGACGGAGTGAGAAACGAGAAAAGAAGACACTAATAGGCAGTGAGAGGCAGTCCGTCAGAAAGAGAGGACGCCAGACTTAATACGAGAGGGCACTAGACACAGACAGATCGAATTAGATACACAGGAAGCAAAAGAAACGAAATGACATGAGTAACATGAATGTTGGTATGAAAGTTCTGAGTCTGGTTGTTAATTGGCTCCAGCTGGATAGGTATCTGAACCGGAGAGGCAGGGAGCGAGATCAGAGGCGGCAGGGCGGCCAGGCAGGTTGGGCTGAAGGAGGCAGGTGGCAGGAGGGAGAGGATCAGAGGGAGAATGGAGAAAGTCATCGCATTGTGAGTGGAAATTACCACCCAGCCTGATCCAAACCCGCACGGCAGACACCGGACAGCTTGATTCCTGCAGGAGGGGCTCACAGCCGGAGCCGTAACGCTCCATCCACACACGTCCTCCCCCCTGCGATTAGGCCTTTCCTTCCAGCCTTTGAAAATATGAGCTTTCAATCACCGAGATTCTAATGACCGTTTCGGGGAGGCAGCATGAGTGAGTCATTGCTGAAAAATGGCTGTGAGGCACCTCGGTCTTCGGCACCATGGCGAAGCCAACAGTTTCCTCCAGAGCTTGCTGGCAAAATGCATCTGCCCATCAAACCTGTCTACACATTGCACCTGTCTGCCCATCATACCTGTCTTGTGTCTGACTGTCCAAAAGCCAGGGCTGTCTGCCTGTGTCCACATGCTTCTGCAAGTGTTATATGCCTGTGCTGTCTGCCTGGGCTGTCTGCCTGCGCTGTCTGTCTGTGCTGTCTGCCTGTGGTGTCTGTCTTCTGTCTGCCTATGTCCACATGCCTGGGCTGTCTGCTTGTGCTGTCTGTCTGTGCTGTCTGTCTGTGCTGTCTGCCTGTGCTGTCTGCCTGTGCTGTCTGCTAGCATCATATTACACCTTGTTTAATCACTGCAGTGCTCATCTTTAAGAACCCTCTCCAACCTCTTCTCCCCTTCCCTATCCTCGTCATCCTTCACCCTCCTCCTCTCTCCTCCCCTCTTCTTCTCCTCTCTCCTCCCCTCTCCTCATCCTCTCTCCTCCTCCTCTCTCCTCACCTCTCCTCCTCCTCTCTCCTCCCCTCTCCTCCTCCTCTCTCCTCCCCTCTCCTCCTCCTCTCTCCTCCCCTCTCCTCCTCCTCTCTCCTCCCCTCTTCTTCTCCTCTCTCCTCATCCTCTCTCCTCCCCTCTCCTCCTCCTCTCTCCTCACCTCTCCTCCTCCTCTCTCCTCCCCTCTCCTCCTCCTCTCTCCTCCCCTCTTCTTCTCCTCTCTCCTCCTCCTCTCTCCTCCCCTCTCCTCTCTCCTCCCCTCTCCTCCTCCTCTCTCCTCCCTTCTTCTTCTCCTCTCTCCTCATCCTCTCTCCTCCCCTCTCCTCCCCTCTTCTCCTTCTCTCTCCTCCCCTCCCCTCTGCTATTTTTCATCTCCTCCCATGTGGGATTCTGTCTCTGAAGTAAGAGCCCAATGTTCTTATCTAAGGTCATTCAAAATGAGCAGCGTCCTGAAGCAGGACCTCGCCTGGCTAGCTCAAGCCCGCTGTGCAGATGAAGGTGTCTGTATAGTGCTGAATTGAGCTGAGGCACAACCCTAATGTCTCTTCACACTTTCACACTGGAATCATTCATGTCTACAGAAGCTTGGATCACTGTTCCATTCAAATCAAATCAAATCTGTTTTATTGGCATAACAGGATAAAAAAAAAACACCTATGCTGCCAAAACAAGCATAAGACAGTACATGCAGAATATACATGAGTATTATTAATATACAAATGAATAAGAGTTTATATGGAGGATAGAAAATTCATAAATTAAATAAACAAAATAATAAAAGCAAAATATTTTACATCAGACATTTCAATGTCTGAATGAAAATGGGATACAGTGTAGTAAACAGTACCATTAGATCATAAACAGTCTAACTAGATGTGAATGGAATCTGTTATAGTGTTTTCTCTGATCTTATGGCAGTTCGGTTTCAGTTTCAGTTTTTTTCCCCCAGTAATATTTTCAGTTGTTCTATATCAGTCAGTGTGGGGAATTTGGGGATTTGGTTAGTAATTCTGTGCATAAAGGATTTTCTGTTCCGTTCCATCTCTCCATTCTCTTCAATCTCTGTGCTGTTCCATCTCTCTGTTCTCTTCAATTTCTCTGTTCTCTTCAATCTCTCTGTGCTGTTCCATCTCTCTGTTCTCTTCAATCTCTCTGTGCTGTTCCATCTCTCTGTTCTGTTCCATCTCTCTGTTCTCTTCAATCTCTCTGTTCTCTTCAATCTCTCTGTTCTCTTCAATCTCTCTGTTCTCTTCAATCTCTCTGTTCTGTTCCATCTCTCTGTTCTATTCAATCTCTCTGTGCCGTTCCATCTCTCTGTTCTGTTCCATCTCTTTGCTCCGTTCCTTTGCTCTGTGACATTCTTCTTCCATTCTGTCTCTCTGTATTACTCTGTCTCTTTTCTTTCTATGATAACCTTCTCACTCACTCACTCATGCACACATTCTCTCTCCCTCTTCCTCTCTCTAGCACGCACACACACACACACACACACACACACACACACACACAGACAGACACACACACACACACACACACACACACACACACACACAGACATGCATACATAAAATCTCTCCCAAATAGAAACATGCTTTTTCAATTTTCCTTCCTCCTACTGCTGTATATCTTCTCTCTCTCTCTCTCTCCCTCTCTCTCTCTCTCTCTCTCTCTCTCTCTCAATTGAAGGTGTTGTATTGACAAATTATGGAACATTTGTACTGTTAAAGTTTGGGTTACTGAAGATGAAGGTATTAAAGACTAATGATAAATAATAATGTGACAGTAATACAACAACAATAATGTTAGATCTATAAAAAATGACTTATTTACTTTAATATTTAAAATTAAAATGTTTACTTATTACAACTTATTGCTAAAAATGTAATATATTGCTGTATTATTATTATTATTATTAGTATTATTATTAAGTTGTAGTAGAAGTAATAGTAGTGACAGTATTGATATTATTATATAATAGGCTATAATGTAATAATCCCTACTTCCTATTTGCTGATGCATGATACATCTCCATGTCTGTCTCTCTCCATCTCTCTCCATCTCTTCCCCCTCCTTCTCTCTCCCTCTCTCTCCCTCTCTTTTCCACTTCTCTTCTTTTTTACATTCTCCTCTCTTGCCATCTACACCCCCTTCTCTCACTTGCTATCTTCATCCCAGTCACTCGCTGTTTCTTTCCTCATCTTCCTCACTCCTCTCCATCTCCCTTTGGTGAATTATTCATCAGACTGTGTATATCATTAATCAGCGCTAGTTCAAAAGATATGATCAGAGCACCTAGCCGTGGGAGGGGACAGGCACTGATCCATCACTGTGTCTAATGAGACGTGGATGGGGAGAACAGGGGAAAAGCAGGATGAAAACGAGAGAGAGAGAGAGAGAGAGAAAGGAGAGGGGGATGGCATGTCAGAGGAGACAAGAAAGGATAGAAAAAAGGGAGACAGGAAGATGAGGTGGAGTCAGAGATGACAGACATGAGGCTGGAGGGGGGATGGGGGGAAGGCAAAGAAAAATGGTGGAAGAGTGGAGAGAGGCGGAGCTAACAGATTAACAGGGGGAACTAACAGATTAGAGTTCATGTTGAGCCAGACACATTGGCTGACTGGTCAAGATAAGTCACTGCAGGAGAGACCCAGAGAGAGAGAGAGAGAGAGAGAGAGAGAGAGAGAGACCCAATGAGACAACACGGAGGAGAGACCCAGAGAGAGAGAACCCAAGAGAGACCCAACGAGACAACATGCAGGACAGACCCAAGGAGAGAGAGCAGGCAAGAAAGGAGCAGAGAGACAACACACAGGAGAGACCCAGAGAGACAAGACAGAGGAGAGACCCAGAGAGACAAGACAGAGGAGAGACCCAGAGAGAGAGCAGGAGAGGGAAGACCCAGAGAGAGAGCAGGCAGGAGAGACCCAGAGAGAGAGCAGGCAGGAGAGACCCAGAGAGAGAGAGCAGGCAGGAGAGACCCAGAGAGACAACACAGAGGAGAGACCCAGAGAGAGAGCAGGCAGGAGAGACCCAGAGAGACAACACAGAGGAGAGACCCAGAGAGAGAGCAGGCAGGGGTGACCCAGAGAGAGATCAGGCAGGAGAGACCCAGAGAGAGAGAGAGAGAACAGGCAGGAGAGGAGCAGAGAGACAACACACAGGAGATGCCCAGAGAGAGAGCAGGCAGGAGAGACCCAGAGAGTCAACACAGAGGAGAGACCCAGAGAGAGAGCAGGCAGGAGAGGAGCAGAGAGACAACACACAGGAGATGCCCAGAGAGAGAGCAGGCAGGAGAGACCCAGAGAGTCAACACAGAGGAGAGACCCAGAGAGAGAGAGTAGGCAGGAGAGACCCAGAAAGAAAGCTGGCAGGAGAGACCCAGAGAGAGAGCAGGCAGGAGAGACCCAGAGAGACAACACAGAGGAGAGACCCAGAGAGAGAGCAGGCAGGAGAGACCCAGAGAGAGAGCAGGCAGGAGAGACCCAGAGAGTCAATACAGAGGAGAGACCCAGAGAGAGAGAGCAGGCAGGAGAGACCCAGAAAGAAAGCAGGCAGGAGAGACCCAGAGAGAGAGCAGGCAGGAGAGACCCAGAGAGACAACACAGAGGAGAGACCCAGAGAGTCAACACAGAGGAGAGACCCAGAGAGAGAGAGTAGGCAGGAGAGACCCAGAGAGAGAGCAGGCAGGAGAGGAACAGAGCAAAAGCAGCCAAGCTCCTCCTTCCAGGCGCGAGAAGCAGGAGACAGCAAGTGGACAGTGATGGAGAGGGAGATAAAGATCGCCAGTAAGGATGAGAGCAGGAGAGAGACAAAGAGAGTTAACAGCAGAAATGTCCAACAGGACTGTGACGAATGAGGACTGGCAAGCCAGGAGGAGACATCAAATGAACCCATCCAGGGGTATATGAATCCAGGAGTATATGAATCCAGGGGTATATGAATCCAGGGGTATATGAATCCAGGAGTATATGAATCCAGGGGTATATGACTCCATAAAGATGCCTTTTGTAGGTCAAATCACAGAGAGTTCTGCTGGCGACATAAAAATGGCCTCCTGCATTAGCTAACACTCAGATTTTAAAATGATAAGACTTCTAGAAGAATGTGTATAAACACACACACAAAGAAAGGAGTCAAAAACACACACTCACAAAGGTCCTCAGAACTGCAAGCCTTTAGTGCAGACACACAGAAGCAGACACAGAGCTGACTGATCACAGCAGACGTGGGACTTGAGCGTGCTCTGCTGGCACTAGGCTCTTGGAATCTACTCAGACATAACTCCAAGAGCCTCATTGGGTCTCCTATCCACACAGATTCACAGGGTCTCCTATCCACACAGATTCCACCCAGCCTTGCTGAGTGTCAGGATCCACTCTGATTCATGTATCCCAACCCCCCCTGCATGTCTCTGGACTCTCGTCGTTTCTCCTCCAAAGCCCCCACCAACTCCCCAGTGTGTCCGTGGCACCCCACCCTAGGTTCTCCACCCCCCTCATAATGTCAGCTCTAACAGCGGTGGACGGGTGAAGTCAGCCATGTGTGCCTTTTTTGCTGGAGCGTGTGCTAATGAACTAATAACAGCAGAGTAAGGCTGAACCTCCAGCTCCATTCGCAGCTCCGCCTGTGAACTGAACTTGACCCTCAAAGATCTAGACCTTCAGTGACAGAACTCCTTCTCTTTTTTTGGTCCTGGTTATGGTGTGTTTGGCCATGAGATACCCTGGAGTTAGAAGAGCACCTACTATTTTATACAGATTCATACGGTGTGTATGAGATTGTCTCTGCCTCAAGATTACGTCCTGCATATGTCCTTAATTACACACACACACACACACACACACACACACACACACACACACACACACACACACACTGGCCTGTTCATCCTGCCTGTGCCTGGCCTGTTCCGGCATTCAGAACCAGTCTCCCTCCTGCCCCTCCTCTGTGGGCTGTATGTAGGACACACAACATTGCTGTTACAGGTTTTATGTGTGTCATCTGATATCTGAACAAAGTTCTCTAAGTTGTGCAACAGTACTGACTTCACCACTGTAAGCATGACAGCCTTCATAACGTAGTGCTGACCCAGGACACCGCACTCCTGACCCAGGACACCACGGTCCTGACCCAGGACGCCACGACACCACGGTCCTGACCCAGGACACTGCACTCCTGACCCAGGACACCACAACACCACGGTCCTGACCCAGGACGCCACAACACCACATTCCTGACCCAGGACACTGCACTCCTGACCCAGGACACCATGACACTACGGTCCTGACCCAGGACACTGCACTCCTGACCCAAGTCACTGCACTCCTGACCCAGGACACCATGACACCACGGTCCTGACCCAGGAGACCTTTAGCATTCATCCAGCTGCTGTCAGTGAAGTCCAGTGGAGTGCATGAACAGGTGCTTTAAAGAGAGGAGGAGATTGAGTGCATCACACACTGCTTGCCGGTTAGCTACGTAGCCACACAACACACTTCACTCCCTTTGCCAGGCTTTCTCGTTTCTTGTTTTCCTGTGGAAGGGTCGTGTATGGAAACGGTTTTGTGTGGCAAGGCACGACAATTTGAGCTAAACAGAACTTGTAGATCATTAGGAAGCCTTCGGTCCTGCCTAGGGTACAGGCAATGGAGGGGTGATGAAGATGAGGATGAGGATGATGGAGGGGCAGCGTTTAGCTTCAACACTGTGATCTGACGCCAGGGGACCAGGCCCATCCCCAGATGCTTTGACATGGGAACTGTGCGTGTTCTTACCTGGTCAGGTTCTCCTACACCTGCACCATGTTCCCCTTTGAGTTCTCTGCACCACCCTGCACACCCACTATTACTTCTTAACTCTTTCTGTCTCCACCTTCATCTTTTATTACTACACTTTATGTGTTTAATTAGATTTTATGCACTTTATATTTTCTATATCTATTTAATTTCTCATTTTATTTCTTGATATTAACTTTAGTTTGATTTTAATCACCTGTGACGATGCACCACCCGCTCCCTCCGTCTGGCGGCAGAAACTCAGCTGTTTACATTTGGTGTTTTATGAGATCCGCTTGTCTGTTGTGGTTGTGTGGCTCACTGACCGCTGCACCTGGCTGCACCATGTCTGTACTCCCTCTCCGTTATTAGCCGTGTGTGTCTGTATGTGTGGCTCACTGACCGCTGCACCTGGCTGCACCATGTCTGTACTCCCTCTCCGTTATTAGCCGTGTGTGTCTGTATGTGTGGCTCACTGACCGCTGCACCTGGCTGCACCATGTCTGTACTCCCTCTCCGTTATTAGCCGTGTGTGTCTGTATGTGTGGCTCACTGACCGCTGCACCTGGCTGCACCATGTCTGTACTCCCTCTCCGTTATTATCCGTGTGTGTCTGTATGTGTGGCTCACTGACCGCTGCACCTGGCTGCACCATGTCTGTACTCCCTCTCCGTTATTAGCCGTGTGTGTCTGCATGTGTGGCTCACTGACCGCTGCACCTGGCTGCACCATGTCTGTACTCCCTCTCCGTTATTAGCCGTGTGTGTCTGTATGTGTGGCTCACTGACCGCTGCACCTGGCTGCACCATGTCTGTACTCCCTCTCCGTTATTAGCCGTGTGTGTCTGTATGTGTGGCTCACTGACCGCTGCACCTGGCTGCACCATGTCTGTACTCCCTCTCCGTTATTAGCCGTGTGTGTCTGTATGTGTGGCTCACTGACCGCTGCACCTGGCTGCACCATGTCTGTACTCCCTCTCCGTTATTAGCCGTGTGTGTCTGTATGTGTGGCTCACTGACCGCTGCACCTGGCTGCACCATGTCTGTACTCCCTCTCCGTTATTAGCCGTGTGTGTCTGTATGTGTGGCTCACTGACCGCTGCACCTGGCTGCACCATGTCTGTACTCCCTCTCCGTTATTAGCCGTGTGTGTCTGTATGTGTGGCTCACTGACCGCTGCACCTGGCTGCACCATGTCTGTACTCCCTCTCCGTTATTAGCCGTGTGTGTCTGTATGTGTGGCTCACTGACCGCTGCACCTGGCTGCACCATGTCTGTACTCCCTCTCCGTTATTAGCCGTGTGTGTCTGTATGTGTGGCTCACTGACCGCTGCACCTGGCTGCACCATGTCTGTACTCCCTCTCCATTATTAGCCGTGTGTGTCTGTATGACTGGCGCTCACTGGATGCTCCGTTGAACTTCTGTAGTTCTCGATCGCGCTCATCTACGTTCAGGTTAATTTTCGTTCATATTTTCGTTCACTCATGTTTGCTTCCTCTTTTTTCCCCCTGCATGTTCTAAACCCATGAAATCATCTTTCTTTTATTGTAGATTTCCTATTTTTCCTTTTTTAATTCATTTCAATATTTAATGTGATTTCTATTTAAATCAGCTACATTACCTATATTTTTATAAATTGTTTTTTGTAACTTCATTATTTGTCAAAATCTCCCAGAGTTCTCTGGATGTAATTTAGCTTTGTTTTTCTTCTATTAGTATGTAAATCACTTTGAATTGGCACTTTGTGTATACAAGTTTGTATGCAAATAAACTTGCCTTGTGGAAAATTTGTGTGCAACTGTTCTGTGTGGAAGAGTTGTGTGTATGGAAGGGTTAGGGTCAGTGATTGCTTACTGTCTTTTTCTCAGGTATTGTGCATAATTGGGTTATAGGAATAGCTTACTGTCTTTTTCCTCAGGTGATGTGGTGTGTGTGAGGGTTGTGTGTGTGAGGGTGGTGTGTGGGAGGGTGGTGTGTGAGGGTTGTGTGTGAGGGTGGTGTGTGGAGGGTGGTGTGTGGGATAGTTGTGTGTGGGAGGATTGTGTGTGGTATGGTGGTGTGTGTGAGGGTTGTGTGTGGGAGGGTGGTGTGTGGGGGGTTTGTGTGGGATAGTTGTGTGTGGGAGGATTGTGTGTGTGAGGGTGGTGTGTGGGATGGTTGTGTGTAGGAGGGTGGTGTGTGTGAGGGTTGTGTGTGGGAGGGTTGTGTGTGGGATGGTGGTGTGTGTGAGGATTGTGTGTGTGAGGGTGGTATGTGGGAGGGTTGTGTGTGGGATGGTGGTGTGTGGAAGGGTGTTGTGTGGGAGGGTTGTGTGTGGGATGGTGGTGTGTGGGAGGGTTGTGTGTGTGAGGGTGTTGTGTGGGAGGGTTGTGTGTGGGATGGTGGTGTGTGGAAGGGTTGTGTGTGGGACGGTGGTGTGTGGGAGGGTTTTGTGTGTGGGATTGTGGTGTGTGAGGGTTTTGTGTGTGAGATAGTTGTTTTGTGGGAGGGTTTTGTGTGTGAGGGTGGTGTGTGGGATGGTGGTGTGTGTGAGGGTTGTGTGTGGGAGGATTGTGTGTGTGAGGGTGGTGTGTGAGGGTCGTGTGTGTGAGGATTGTGTGTGAGGGTGGTGTGTGTGAGGATGGTGTGTGAGGGTGGTGTGTGTGAGGATGGTGTGTGAGGGTGCTGTGTGTGAGGGTTGTGTGTGAGGGTGGTGTGTGGGATGGTGGTGTGTGAGGGTTGTGTGTGAGGGTGGTGTGTGTGAGGGTGGTGTGTAAGGGTCGTGTGTGTGAGGATTGTGTGAGGGTGGTGTGTGTGAGAGTGGTGTGTGTGAGGGTGGTGTGTGAGGCTGGTGTGTGGGATGGTGGTGTGTGAGGGTAGTGTGTGAGAGTGGTGTGTGTGAGGATTGTGTGAGGGTGGTGTGTGTGAGGGTGGTGTGTGTGAGGGTAGTGTGTGTGAGGGTGGTGTGTGTGTGTGAGGGTTGTGTGTGTGAGGGTGGTGTGTGGTATGGTGGTGTGTGAGGGTTGTGTGTGGGATGGTAGTGTGTGTGAGGGTGGTGTGTGAGGGTGGTGTGTGGTATGGTGGTGTGTGTGAGGGTTGTGTGTGAGGGTGGTGTGTGGGATGGTAGTGTGTGTGAGGGTGGTGTGTGAGGGTTTTGTGTGTGAGGGTGGTGTGTGGGATGGTAGTGTGTGTGAGGGTTGTGTGTGTGAGGGTGGTGTGTGGTATGGTGGTGTGTGTGAGGGTTATGTGTGTGAGGGTGGTGTGTGGTGTGGTGTGTGTGAGGGTTTTGTGTTGGAGGATTGTGTGTGAGGGTTGTGCGTGGGATGGTGGTGTGTGAGGGTGGTGTGTGAGGGTTTTGTGTGTGAGGGTGCTGTGTGTGAGGATTGTGTGTGTGAGGGTTGTGTGTGTGAGGGTGGTGTGTGGTAGGGTGGTGTGTGTGAGGGTTGAGTGTGTGAGGGTGGTGTGTGGTATGGTGGTGTGTGTGAGGGTGGTGTGTGAGGGTGGTGTGTGTGAGGGTTGTGTGTGTGAGGGTGGTGTGTGGTAGGGTGGTGTGTGTGAGGGTTGTGTGTGTGAGGGTGGTGTGTGGTAGGGTGGTGTGTGTGAGGGTGGTGTGTGAGGGTGGTGTGTGTGAGGGTTGAGTGTGTGAGGGTGGTGTGTGGTATGGTGGTGTGTGTGAGGGTGGTGTGTGAGGGTGGTGTGTGTGAGGGTTGTGTGTGTGAGGGTGGTGTGTGGTAGGGTGGTGTGTGTGAGGGTTGTGTGTGTGAGGGTGGTGTGTGGTAGGGTGGTGTGTGTGAGGGTGGTGTGTGAGGGTGGTGTGTGTGAGGGTTGTGTGTGTGAGGGTGGTGTGTGGTAGGGTGGTGTGTGTGAGGATTGTGTGTGTGAGGGTTGAGTGTGTGAGGGTGGTGTGTGGTATGGTGGTGTGTGTGATATTACCTCTGTCCATCTGGCCTTGTCGGTCCCTCATCATGTAGCTGAACTCCTGGCAGCTGGCGCTGTGCCTGAAACCTCCTGAGCGGAAGCACAGCTCCTCCACCAGCACCAGCGCCTTCTTACACAGGTCTTCTTCCCAGTCCCCCGACATCCTCCAATCCGCATCGCACTCCTGCCTTGGACTCGGCCAATCACGGTGCAGCCCTTACCGTCCACACCAATAGGACGGCGCCTGAGCAGGAAGGGTGACTGGCCACTTTTTTTCAAGTTTTGTCAACCTCGCTCAGGTATCCAATCAAAGGAGAGATGATGTTTATGCTTCTGAGGAACAGGGCCAATAGGAACTTGCAGGGGTTTCTTTGTGGACCAATTACTTAATTAAAGTACTTAATGGCTTTCACACTGGTTGGTTTATGTGCCACATAGATCCACCTGTGTAACAGCATATGGGCTCTTGGGGAAGGAGGAGGCTGAAGAGGAAGAGGAGGAAGAGTCGTCTCAGAGGAAGAGCGACTGGCAGGCTGAGCTGAGCATACGATCAAACGTCTGATTATAGTTAGTCTACCTGTACTAAACTGGTCATCCTCTCTTTTCTTTTTTGTTTTATGAAAGATGTCGTTCAGGCCCCAGAGTCCTTGTCATGGTGAACGTAATCACTTTAGATGCTTGAAATGATCTTCCAATTCATAATGCTGCTGTGTTTTATATATTTAGCACAAAAAATTTATAATATGGAAATCTCTCCCTGCAACATTTAGACAAAGAGCAATCAAAGCAGAAGGGATTTGCTTCAGGAAGTTGGTCCTTAAATCATCGTCAGCACAGAGATGACTTCTGGGTTATGTAGTTTCTGTGGGACTCTGTGGAATGCAGAATCTCTTGTTTTTTTCCATTTAACTTCAAGTTGATTGTGAGTCACATTTGGATTTGAGGAATGTTTGATGTTTAACATTGCCTGAGAGACTGAGAGAGAGAAAGAGGGGGAGAAAGAGAGAGATACCACACATAAGGTTACTGTGGCAAATGAGCATACCAAGGCACAGATAATAAGCATGTCAGTGTGTTCATCACTGGTCTCTGACCCTTCCTGCACAGTGCTATGCTCAGACAGCCAATGAGAAACAGATCTGTAGTATGCTGGATGCTGAGAGATGGGGTGTGTCATTGGTGTGGAAGGCAGGGAATTTCAATGTTCTGGGAGGCGGGGTTTATCATTGGTCTGGGAGGCGGGGTTTATCATTGGTCTGGGAGGTGGGGTTTATCATTGGTCTGGGAGGTGGGGTTTATCATTGGTCTGGGAAGCACAGTATTTTACTGTTATGGGGGGTGGGGTTTATCGTTGGTCTAGGACATGGGGTAATTTACTGTTATGGGAGGCGGGGTTTATCATTGGTCTGGGGTATTTCACTGTTCTGGGAGGCATGGAGTACCTTTGGTCTGAGCTCATTCTGTCTGCAGAAACCAGGTCAGTGCTCCAGATACAAAATCCCCTCCTTTTCTCCACTCTCCCTCTCTCTCTCTCTCTCTCTCTCTCTCTCTCTCTACAGTCCCCCTATCTTTCTCCTATCCCCCTCCTTTCACTCTCCATGTCTTCTTTCCCTGCATGACTCTTGTGAGATTACAGAACCGTTATACACAGTGTACCAAGTATAGGCAGTGCAGCTAATCAAGCCATATTCACCAGAGTCCCCCAGCCTATCTTGCCAAAGTCAGACAATGACATCTGCTCCTCTAACAGGACCACTTCTTAGAGCTGTGCCCATCTGTCCCCCTGACAACACTTCTTTGTGTCGTGGAGGCCTGTAAGATGTCATATGTCATTCATTGGGCCATGGGTGGAGTCTCCTCAGTGAAGCTCCTTGTTCTTACCACAATTTATCAGTCAGTCAAAGACTGTCAGTCAAAGTACATCTATAAGTAATTTAAAACAAGATTCGGGTCAAGACTTTCACACACACACACACACACACACACACACATACACACACACACGCACACACACACACACACACACACACACACACACACACACACACACACACACACTCCAACACCAACACAAACACACACACACAGATGCAGACTGATACTCTTTGTCCATCTCTCTCTCTGTTCTCCAAGCTGCTTATTCAGCATTTATGTGTCGTTCTGTCTGCTTGATTCCTGCACTGAGAGGCTCCCTCAGGTCTATTTGTCTGTCCATCTCTGTTGTTTCAGTCATTATAAAAATTAGTCTGAGATTTGCAAGGTTCCCAAAGACTGAATTAAAACACTGTCCCCTCTCCACCCACCAACTAGAACCACTATCACTACCATGGCCAGTGTCATGGCACACCTCTCTGGAACCCTTTATCAGTGAATCTGTCTGGGTCTGACTTTAAAACGCTGCAGAGTTCAATCTGAAAGATGGCTGCTTGGCAGCAAAGATGGTTCGTGCTGGCCAAAATTGCCACACAGAAGTACAGTTGATTGGGGAGGGGCAGGGGGGAGGGGCAGGGGAGGAGGAGGAGGAGGAGACGTGGAGAGAGACCAAGAACAAGGGAGGAGGATGAGGCAAAAAAAAAAAAGCTGATAGGGGAAAACATGAGGAGGGAAGGAGAATAGAGAGATCAGGGAGGGATGGAGAGAGCAGAGAGAAAAAGAAGAGACAAGAAATCTCTGAGAAAGAGAAGGAGAGTGAGAGAGAGAAGGAGTGAGAGACAGTGTGAGAGAGAGAGAGATAGATTGATAGAGAGAGAGAGAGAGAGATAGAGAGAGAGTGATGTACAGTATTGCCATACTTTATCAGGAACCAGGAAGCACAAGTCTTAGTGTCTGAGATAAATGACTATGTTTCAGGCTGCTACAATAATGACTTTTCTACATATATGTGATTTAGGTGTCTGAGACAGCAGTAACCTGACCTCATATGGCAACGTCATGCTGCTGAAATCTGCACAAGTGACATTGATGCAGACATCGAGACACACATTGGCACAATGGAACATAAAACCTCTCAGAGACATTCCATTGACTCCTGTCCAGCTCTGGATCAATACCCCCAGGAAAAGCAATACACCATAGCACAGACCTGGCAACTAGTAATGTCATTGTCCAATCACACGAGAGATCAGCTGGCCAGAAAGGCCACCGTCCAATCACACTCTTGAGACCACACCTTCTGTAAAGTCAATATCCAGTCATAAAACAGCAACTTCCAATCATACAACTTGATGAGAAATTCTGAACTATATCTGAACAGACACATAAGCCACATTTATTTAATTAACCTGTAACTTAATGTCTTTAGCAAATCATACTGAAACATAAAACAGCTGTAATTATAATTATAATTAGGGAAAAGTAAATATTGTTTCAAAGAGAAAGATACATTTGTAGAAAAGGTTTCAAACGGTAAACAACATATTGTCGAGAACAACCCTGCTCAATCACAGCCAACCCAAAAGCCCAGCACTCACTGACACATTAATGCCATACTATGAGTCATTCAGGGAAAAAAACATCAAAACTTAATATCAGCAAACGCAAGGCGCTGTGGCCAGGCAGGTCAGCCCTCACATAGCCTATTAGCAGCACCACAATAACACAACAGAGGCTCTTGAGTTGCACCCAAGCCCAACTGCTGCACACCCGCAGCAACGGCAATATTCTTTCTAATAATAATCACCAAAGAGAACATAATTGCATCCTGTCATTGGCTTGACATCTGAAAGCAATAACAGCCTTTGGGTGTTTGATCACATTGAAGACACATGGCAATCACTGCACTGGAGTCTGGAGAGGGTTTTCTGGAAAGCTGTAATCTAATGTGTGGAGCTGTTCTTTCAGCACCACTGCAGACCCAGGACAGCTGGGTGGGGGGGAGCTGTCTGTTCAGCACCAGGCCAAAAGCAGCCTCTTAGAAAACAGGCCCTTTCCACAGCTGGGTGCAGGCAGGTCTGAGGTCCTGTCCCGGTCCTCGAGGGGGATGTGTTTCAGCTGGTGATAAATTGGGTGATTAGTAAACTCCCCGAGGTGAAGTCCATTGCCCTGTGGAACGCCCTACATTGTATGTGCTGCCACATATGCTGACGTCGAAAATAAGGAAAACAGGCAAACACACACATACACACACAGGCAAAAATATGTGTCTTTATTATGTGTGCATTCTATGTTCTAAATTTTATCTATCTATCTATCTATCTATCTATCTATCTATCTATCTATCTATCTATCTATCTATCTATCTATCTATCTATGATGCACAAATATCACACACACACGTGCACACACACTCATTCACTGTAGGCTACATCTGCATTAGAAGCTCAGAAATAAAGAGTATGACCACATCCTAAACATGGTCAAAACATCTTCTTTGGAAAGCCAAGATTCTCTGTTGCCCTTTTGCATTTGCGTTGTGACAGTGAGTGTTGGCATGTGTTTGTAGATACATTTATTTATTTGTTTTTTCCCAAAGTAGATCAACTTAGGAAGCTTCCAGCAGCTGGGGAAGCCATTAGACCATGCTGAGGACGCTTCACGGACACGTTTCAGCCATGGGTGGCCACTTTTAACCAAATGCGACTCAATCATCCCTGCTCTGCACACACTGACTCTCACAGGGCTCTTGTGTATTTCTCGTTTGCTCGCCTATTCAAACTCCTGTGAGTAGTGAGCTCTTATTCCAGAGGAAAACCTGGTCTCAACTCCCCCGTTCTCTTGAAAACGTGACAGACGCTAATTGCAAATTAGAAACCACAACTAATCCTTTTCTTCTCCAGCGAGGTTATGAATCTGAACACCCACATGGTCAAAGGACAGTAACCCATTAAGTGTGTCTAATGGGGCAGTTCCTGCCACGTCTTTCAAGTGTCTGTCTAAGTCCTCGGTTCCACACCCGTCTATCACTCTCTCCTCGCTGTTTCAGGCGTGGCGTCATCATCACTTTAAGCGGGTTTGTTTGCATGTTAGCTTGTTTGTTTATTTGTTTGATCTTGTTGTTTTTGGTCTGAGGACCATTCGCATACAGTCTCAGCCATGTAATCTGAGGCTATGTCTGTAGCAGACACAGAAAAACGAATGTGGGTGTTTTTCCAAGGTGCTCTGGCAGGGTGGGCGGAGCTGACTCCAGCATCATGGCTCTGGCCCCTCCTCCTGCTCTCTGCTCAGCTCCGCCTCCTTGCTGTCTGCCCTGGCCCTGCCTGCTGTCTCTGAGTGTGTGCGGATGGCAGGACTCCATGACTCCAGCCAGTCAGCAGCTCTGCTTGGTGGCCTTCACACAGAGGGGATCTGGGTGTCTCTATTCCTAGTGGATGATGTGTTCACAGCGCTATGCGATGCACTGGGCTGATGCCACAAGTTTGCTGCTGGAAAAGCGAATGTGTTGTCAGCGAGCTTGTCGGATTAGATGAAGGCGGTGCATGAATGCGTGAATGGTCGTGTCCCGTCTGAAGGCTCCTGGGTCCTGTGCTACTCTCCTCCCGCTTTTAGACACAAATAGCAGCTCTATCACTTAGGTCCTCCGAGACTCCGAGTGGAGTCTGGGTCTGGGCTGCAGGCTCACTTCTAGAGTTTGGTTGTGAGGTTCGTGTGTGTTGTGTAGGAGGCCAGGTGCACTGTGTACATTCACACATGCACTGAATACCACAAACACACACACATTCACACACATACAAAAACAGCACAAACATGCATTCAAATAAATATACTACCTTATGTACAAGCATACCGACAGACACATACACTTTAACGAGCTGACACTTTAACCACACTCACACATCGGCATATAATACAATGCAAACTGTGCGTGGCATTTCTTTCTCTTAGCTCTCTCTCTCAAACATTTCAGTCTCTCTCTCATTCTCTCTCTTTTCCTCTCTGACTTTCTCTTTACCTGTTTTCTGTGTGATGTTATAGGTCATTTAGATGCTGAAATAAGGAGAGGAAAGAGGGAGATAGAGGGAATAGGGAGATAGAGGGAGAAAGAGACTGAGAGAGATAAAGTGAGAGAGCAAAGAGAAAGAGAGACAAATAGAAAGAAAGCTGTCAGGGTAATGGGTTTTATTGTGGCACACGGACGTAATTTCGGGGGGGACGGGGGGACTTTTTCAAAAGTCCCCCCAGTTTTTACGGTTAAAACCAAATATTTAAATAGCGACGATCCATGTCCCCCCCACTTTTTATTACAAAATTACGTCCATGGTGAGGCATATGGATTTAGCACACGTTTGCACATGCAAACGCACGCAAGCAAACACACACACACACACACACACACACACACACACACACACACACACACACACACTCAACACACTCAGAGACACTGAAAAGAAGGAGCCCTGTTCAGCAACATCACAATTAGCCCATGCTCGCACCTCAAACGCACTTCTATCTGCGAACAGGCAAGAAGATCCACGAGAATTACACGCATTAACATTTGCACAAACGCGCTCCCACATATCTGGCAGAAGCGCGCGTGCGGACGCGGCGGAGGACTGGGCAGAGGGGTGGGGTAGCAGGAGTTAAAGAGAGACTCTTTCTTACGTCTCCACCGTCTCCTCAGCACATAGGCTGTGGTTGTATTACGACCTGCAGCTTTACACTCAAACCGGGACGGAAATTCGGATAGCAAATGCAAATAGCGCAGGGTATAGTCCCTTACGCCCTAATCCCCCCGCACATAATTCTGTACATTTGTTGCACGAGCAAATTTCACATACACACACACACACGCACACACACACATAGACACACACAGACACACACACTATACATGTCCGTTAAAGCAATGTCACGATTCTGACTTATGCATTAAAAACAAGGGATAATTTTGCATCCCATACATGCAAAATTTTTGCGCCACTCACATACCGAGAAGCTTCACACGACGATACCGGACAGACAGACAAATCGTAAGAGGATACACGTAGTTTCGGCTGTATTCAACATGCGTATGCACACAACGACCGCTCCAGTGAATTACCGATAACCTGTATGCCAAACACAATTAGTCGCTGAGCCGTTGTCGTCTTCGAGCGACACAGACCTGTACGACTGCTTCAGTCCTGTGATTTCCCCCTGTCCTGTGTATCCTCGTATGCGACGTGTTAACACAAGCCCCAAACAAAGAAAAAGCCCACACTGTACCTGGGATAGAGGGATGCCGCCGGGGACACAGCGGAGGAAATAATAAGGAATCTCTCCGCTCACCTTTCTCTTCTGTTTTCCACTGTCTTCACAGCCTGTTTTTTTTTCTCGATCTCCCTCACTCCTCTCCCTCCCTCCTCGCTCTATCTCTCTCTCTCTCTCTTTCTCTCTCTCCCCGCCTTGTGCACAGAATACTAAACGATCTTGGTCTCACTGGCTGTATCACACGTCCAGCGCTAAAGACATAGTGATGTATACAGAAACGGTAGAGGGGAGAGAGCTCGTGACAGGAACGGAGAGAAAGAGAGCAAAAGGGGACGGGGCAAGGAGGGAGGGAGCGCGCGCAGCTAGAGCCGGATGGTCTGAGGTGTCCGCCGCGGTAAGACTCGTCGCGCGCTGAAGCAACGAGCACAAAGCACAAACATCAAATGATATTCAGAGGGGTATCACTTCTTAAGCACGACACTGGATACCTACGATGCGATATCTGACGAAACGAAAGATACTCTGAAATGAGGCAAAGATGCGTTATCTGTGGTGGGAAAAAAGCTTCAGTCCCTCTGAACGGATTTCCCAAACGCGCCACGTACGATAAGATTGCGATTAGTTTAGACATTGCAACCTGCGGAGGCGAGCGAGAAGGGCTGTAGACACCCTGAAGGTTATATAAGCTAAAGCCTAACTTTCATTCTTACGCAATAAAAAAATTCTTACGCTTGAACAAAAACGAATAAATACGAATACGAATATGCTGAAAAAATGTTTCATAAAGAGCTATTTAATAGATAATAATAATAGGTATATCTAATAGATCTATCATTAATGGTCCTGTATTACAGAAAAGGCACTGCAAGTTCTATGAACACGACGGAATATGCAAATTTTATATATATAAAAACCATCAATAATAAAGTCAACAATAACATTTAAAATGTATTGGAGGACCAAGAGCGCTATTTTCCCCAGTTAAATTTGCTCTGGGTTATTCCATTTTTATAGTATGTTGAATTACTGTCGTTGAGAAGCACGTCGTTGCTATCGTGAGCAAACCGACTATCTCCAAACCAACTCCCTTTTAGTCGTAAGTTGAGAAAGCTGCGAAGTTTCCACCGTGATGGGACTACCGGAACTAGATCAGAATACAACAGCACGGAATATTAGACTACAATACTACGGAATAGTAGAATACATAGTACTAGTAGCATATATGGTATAGTAGATAGACAGACAAACTGCTGTTCATTTATATTTCGATATTTTCCCTGTTTTAAACGGTGAATTTGCTTTGCTGAGGGGGCATTATATAATATGAACAAAGGCATCAATTGCCATTCATACTCATGCATTACTACAGGAGTTGTCTACTGTATTAGTTACAAGAGATCAGCTTCATCTTGAATAAATCAAGAGAAGCTTTGCTGACCAGCTCGTTGAATACATTCAGACCACCAGATTTAGGGATTTGTCATTTTCAGTGTCAAGGCATTTTTAAACTAATGGACATTGCATTAATGACATATCTGTTTGCATTGGCAGTTGTTGCTATGGTAGCAATGAAGTTGGGCAAATGGACTGATCTCACTCTCGTAATTTTATAACCCCATGGAATGAAATATGAGCTATACATCTACTTTTTCATATATAAACTGCTCCCTCCAGAAATTCCAAAACACTTTGCTTGCATAGCTGATAAAGGACAATCTCTCTATAATCTCTCTCTCTCTCTCTCTCTCTCTCTCTCTCTCTCTATATATATATATATATATATATATATATATATATTAGGGGTGGGACGCGATCAAAAAAATTAATCGAATTAATCGGAAGCTTTGTAATTAATTAATCGAAATTAATCGCATTTTAATCGCATTTCAGTATTTAACATGAGAAATATTAATTTAAGTTTGAATGATGAATGAATCAATGAACATAATCATAAACTTCAACATCTTGTTTATTTTTCCACCAGTCTACTACATAGACCAATAGATGAGTGCAAAAAACAGTTCAGAACACTGGAAATTTTGACCAAAAATGTTGTTTAATTTTGGAAGTTTTGCTCAGGATATTGGAAGAATTGAAGTAAATCAGAAGATGTTTTTCAATACCATTTTAGATGGTATATTTTTCTTTAATTTCCCAGGCCTCTGCCACAGGGATCTCCATAGTGCCTATAAGTGGTCTTCTGCATGCTCAAAGCAAATGACTGGATCTTCATCATCTATAATATGAGCTGTCACAGACACCAAGATAATTCTTGTTGCTAACAGAGGTCCAGTGATCCCCAGTCAGAGCCACATTTGTTTCTTCACAATAACCTGTTTTACTTCCCTTTCCTCATCATACAGCTGCTGGATTTTCTTCGACATTGTCTTTCTGGACGGCAGTTCTTAACTTGCATCAGTTGACACAATTTGCAGTGCTTCTTGTAAGCCTTTAGCTTCGACCACAGAGAGCGAACAACACTGTAAATAATATGACGCGTCACGTATAAACGCGTGCAGAGTCGCGCGCGACGGTCACTCGCGAAAGTTTAATCCAGTCTTAATGGTCCAATGAAGGTAATTTAAAAACCAGGGGTGAGTTTCCCAAAACATTCTTAGCGCTAAGTACATCTTAACCTCGTACGTATGAACGAGGTTACGAAGTACTTAGCGCTAAGAACGTTTTGGGAAACTCACCCCAGGACATTTCCTCACTTAAAAAAAAACCGCGACGCCCGGGACAGGATGTGAAATACGGACATGTCCCGGAAAATACGGACGTTTGTTCACCATATCGTACTAGGAATACAATTAGCAGCTAAGTGGCTAAGTGATCATTACTGACCTGCGCGTTAGCCCCAACATGTTTTGCGTTGGTGTGGTAACGAAGGGTGGAAGTGCTCCTGTGATAAGCGAACTCCTTCCTACATAAAGTGCAAATAACACTATTTTTGTTTGTACTTCCATCTGGAAGTTTCTTATATTTAAATTTCCCATCCACCAGCGTAGCCTCTTCAGTCATCTGCATCATGCTCATCTTATTGTGCGTCCATATAATCTGTATGTCTGGAACTCGTGCACGGAGAAACATTCCATGGTGCAAAAGTGTCTCATGCGTTAAAATGCGTTAATATTTTTAGTGCGTTAATTTTCCTGTAATTAATTAATTGAAATTAACGCGTTAAAGTCCCACCACTAATATATATATATATATATATATATATATATATATATATATATATATATATATATATGGACGGACGGACAGATAGATGGATGGACAGACACAGACAGACAGATGGACAGATGGACAGATAGATAGATAGATAGATAGATAGATAGATAGATAGATAGATAGATAGATAGATAGATAGATAGATAGATAGATAGATAGATAGATCTGTGTCCTGTGGTATCTGGCACCAAATATATTAACAGCAGATCAGTTAGTGAGATGTGATGTTGGGCCTCCATCTTGTTATGGTCATGTTTTTCCAGTACATCCCACAGATGCTCAATGGGACTGAGGTCAGTGGGACTGAGGTCAGTGGGACTGAGGTCAGTGGGACTGAGGTCAATGGGACTGAGGTCAGTGGGACTGAGGTCAGTGGGACTGAGGTCAATGGGACTGAGGTCAGTGGGACTGAGGTCAGTGGGACTGAGGTCAATGGGACTGAGGTCAGTGGGACTGAGGTCAATGGGACTGAGGTCAATGGGACTGAGGTCAGTGGGACTGAGGTCAATGGGACTGAGGTCAATGGGACTGAGGTCAGTGGGACTGAGGTCAGTGGGACTGAGGTCAATGGGACTGAGGTCAGTGGGACTGAGGTCAGTGGGACTGAGGTCAATGGGACTGAGGTCAGTGGGACTGAGGTCAATGGGACTGAGGTCAGTGGGACTGAGGTCAGTGGGACACCAATGACGGCTCAACGTCTTGAGCTCTCTGTCATGCCCCTCATATCATTCCTGAACATTGTTTTTTGCAGTGTGGCAGGGAACATTATCTTGATGAAAGTGGCCACACTGCCATTTGTCATGAAGGGCTCTACTAGGTCTGTTTACGTAGGTGGTCCATGTTTAAGAGACATTCACAAGAGAGCTAGGGCTCAAGGTACCCCAGCAGAACACAGCCCAGAACATCACACTGCCTCTGTTTGCTTGCTCTCCATAGTGCATCTTGGTATCATCTCTTCCTCAGGTAAACAATGCCTTCACATGATACACATGGTGTAAAAAAAAAACAATGACCCACAAGTCTGAGGATGCTTGTAAGCTAGAACCCTATCTGGGGGATACACACAAAGAATGTATATAGTTTTTATGTAGAGAAGTGAAGTATTATTGATCATTAAAGTGCCTTGAAATGAATTTTAATCATTCAAGTATGGATCATTCAAGTATGGATCCTTAAAGTATGGATTCTTAAAGTATGGATCATTCAAGAACAAATAAATCGAATATGGATATTTCAAGAATGAATAATTTGAGAATAGATCATTCAAGATGGACAGTTAGTGGGAGTTTGTTCCACCATCTAGGTGCTAGTACAGAAAAATATCTTAAGGCATGTATTTCCTGTCTTAAGGTGTGGTTGTTCAAGTCGTGTTGTACTAAAGTCTAGACACATGAAGACTGTGAGATATGGTACAGGGTGAGACAACTGTGTTCAGGTAAGAGGGAGCAGGCACATTTTTAGCTATGTAGTCAAATATCAGTGGTTTGATTCTGATAGCAAGCAAATAAATCAAAACAAAATTTTCCCAGGTGGACCTGCACCATACCAAAAAAAAAAAAAAAAAAAACACTGCAAACACACAGCCAACCTACAGTTACGTAAAATATGAAGGCCACAACCTGAAGATCCTCCACCAATGTCCTTTACGTTGCTAATTCTCTGGACAGCTTGGTGGTTAGCATGTTAGCTTGGTGGTTAGCATGTTTGCTTCTCAGTGATAGGGTCGTGGGTTTTTGGCCCTGTGTGGGTGAAGTTGCACCGTTCTCCATGTGTTTGTGTGAGTTTCTTGTGGTTTCTTCCAACGGTCTGAAAAAATGGAGGTTAGGTAAAAACTGTGTACATGATGGTGATGGGTGGTGCTCTATCCTGGGTGATCATCTCTTTGCCCTTCCTGTCCCCAATGTGGTTTCCTAGGGGCTTTGGTTTCCAGTTGATCATGTGTGCGCTTGGCAACTTCTTCTCAGCGGTGTGTTGACTGTGAGATTAAGCTGTGTGCTGATTATTCTCTGAGAAAGGTGTTTCATTCTTTCTTCCTACACATCTCCAACCTGTTCTTCCTTGACTTCTGCACCACCTCTCATCTTCAACAATAATCTCTCATCTTCTACAAACATCTATCATCAGTCATCTCTCATCATCTACATCATCTACATATCTCATCATCTCATCTCATTTCTCATCTTGTGTGCACATCGTTTGACTTCTATACACATCTCTATCGCTCTATCGATGAACATATCTCCCCCAGATAGAGTCAGATGAAAAGAACCAAAGCCCCACTAGCTGAACATCTCAGGCTTGGCTTTCAGTGAAACTATAAATCACCAAATAATGGCAGCTGGTTGTCAAGAAAAGGAAGTGACTCTGGTCTCTGTTCACACATCCAAAATGATGGTGTATATAATATGATGGGTTCCAAGCGTATTTATTCATGTGACAGTTTACGCCTAGACTCTTTGACATCATGTGCCAGTTTGAATATTTTTAACAGTACAAGCTTTTAACATCACTGATTGTCAGGCTGGGATGATATAGAGGCTGTAATGTAGGATTAGGGATTGGGAAACCTCTTTAGGGTCATATAATGCTTATTAAAACTGATTTTCTACAGCAGGGATTCTTTAACATTTTTATGTCAGGAAACAGCTTACTTTTAGGACTGGTGTTCTAAAGAAGACACCTGCTGGTGTTCTAAAGAACTCTGTTTCCTTTGCTGGTGTTCTAAAAAACTCTGTTTCCTCTGCTGATGTTCTAGAGAACTCCCCTGTGGATGTACTATGGGACTGCTCAGAATGGTTATGTGCTTAGCCTTATTATTTCAACTAATATTACTGTACTAACAGTATTAGCAGAACATCTTCAAGTGTAGCACCCACAATCCCTCATCCATTTAACTCAGTCAACAAACATAATGAACACATCAACTTTTATGCACCTCACTAACTTCTGACTGTGTGTGTGTGTGTGTGTGTGTGTGTGTGTGTGTGTGTGTGTGTGTGTGTGTGTGTGTGTGTGTGTGTGTGTGTGTGTTTCACAATTTCAATGACCCCACCTATTCCTGTCTCATTGTCTGTGTGTCTCTCTTCCAATCTCTCTCACTTCTAATTACCCAACAGATGAGTTGACTCACCTAGTGTAGTGTAAACTAGACTAGTGTAGTAGAGTGATGGAGAGCAGGGGGTGTTATGGAGGACAAGAGGCTATCACATATAAACTAGAGAGAGCAGAAGACAAGAAAGCCGTGAGCTACCAATGACTGACACATAAATGAGTGCAAACAGCTGCCTCTGTGAACTGTCATAGCAGAGTGCTGAGGCGAACAGGAAAGTGAACATGAGAGAGAGAGAGAGAGAGAGAGAGAGAGAGAGAGAGAGAGGTAGGGAGGGAGGGAGAGGGAGAGTGAGGGAGAGAGAGAGAGGGAGGGAGGGAGAGGGAGAGTGAGGGAGAGAGAGAGAGGGAGGGAGGGAGAGGGAGGGAGAGGGAGAGAGAGGGAGCGAGAAGGAGATCACAGCAGAGGACAGGGTATACACAGAGAGAGGGAGAGAAAGGGAGGGAGAGGACAGAGCGATTAAAAAGGCCATGGAGAGAGATTAGACAAAATCAGGGCGTGGTGGCTCAAGGAAAGGAGAAGACTCCACGGAAAAATCATAGCTGAATGGGAAGATATAAGTGAATGGAGATAAGTGAATGGATTGGCCTTTCGAGGAGGTGTTGAAATAAAATTGGAGACAGTTGAATAGAATGAAAAAGGCAATGACAAAGGAAATTAAATAGGAAATGACTGGATACAATAGAATAGGTGATGTCAGTAATAGAAGTAGGAGTGGAATAGGAGATAATTAGATAGAATAGGAGATGATTGAATGGAAATGGAAGAGGAAATTAATAGAATGGAATATGAGATTTATAGAATGGGATAGGAAATTAATAGAATGGAATAGGAGATGACTGGATAGAATGCATGAGGAGATGGATGAATGGAAGAGGGGATGACTGAATGGAATAGTAGATGATTATATGAACCGGAAAAGGAAATAACTGAATGAAATAGGAGATGATTGGTTAAGAAGGTGATGATTTGATGATTGGTTAGAATGGAAGAGGTGATGATTGGTTAGAATGGTGATGAGGTGATGATTGGTTAGAATGGAAGAGGTGATGATTGGTTAGAATGGTGATGAGGTGATGATTGGTTAGAATAGTGAAGACATGATGGTTGGTTAGAATGGTGATGAGGTGATGATTGGGTGGAATGGAATGAACTGTAAGAATGAACAGGGGCCTATGGATGGTGATCACAGAGCTGTCCTCTGATCTTTTTCTCCTTGGGAAGCTGACGTTGCAGTAAGAGGAACTGGGACAAAGTGAGAGTGATGAGCATCACTGTAACACCTGCATTATCATCAAGGTTAACCAAAAACCTCTCATGGTAACAGTTTTCATTCATTTTCAACTTGTTACCATGACAACTGTCGCCAATACGTCAATATGCCAATATATATATATTTTTGTTTTGCTGATGTTTCCTCCTCCTACTTCACCTTTCACCCCACACCTCTCTGCTCCCACCCCAAATCTTTTCCTTATTCTCATTCATTTATTTACTTGCTGGTCAATTCGTTTTCTCTCTTTAATTCTGTATTTTCTCTTTGTTCTTCCCATGAGTCATTGCATGAGCTTAATTTCCTCCCTCATTAGACTCTGATGGAAAATATTTGCGCCCGGTTCCAAAGAGAAATCTCTGGCCAGACTGGATCCCTGCAGAGAAACTGGAGTCCCTGTAGCTGCCCGACTCCATCTACTGCTGACGCTGACTCAGGTCAGATCAGAGTTAGGTCTTTGAGGTTCCCTGGCTCACACTGGCTGACTGACTCATACTGAGATCTCTGGAGCTGTCTGACTCTGCCTGGTGTGGAGAGCCAGATCTCATAGAGATCTTGTTGTGTTTGGAGTGTGAGGTGTATGAGGGACACTGTTCAAACCAACCAAACACTATTCCAAAGCAGGGGGAGGGTTGAGGAGTGTGTGTGTGTGTGTGTGTGTGTGTGTGTGTGGGGGGGGGGGGGGGGGGGGGGGGGGGTTACGTGGCAGGAACCATGGTACGTTGATGCAGGCTGTTTTCTTCAATATACACTGTGCCCCATATATCACAGCCCTGCAGCTAAAGGGTCCTGCCATGGGGAGACGTCCATTTGAGAGGCTGATGGACTGGTTATGTGTGGGTTTGGCAGTGCTGCCCCAAAGCACTCTGCATTTGGAGAGGAATTAGAGGCTGTAGAGAAATCGAACAGGCAGGCGGGGCCTGTCTGAATGGCGGGGGATCGTCTCAGTACACAGGAGGAGTACCATACACCCATGGGACAAAACCTCATAAACCCTAGAAGAACCATATATGCCATGTTCAACACTTCAGAAAATAAATGTGTTGTGTTGAACTACAGTAGGAGCTGGTATGATTTTTACAAACCTATTGCAGATAGAGAGTGAGGGAGTCAAACACGTCAAAAACATACAAGATAAAAACAAACTAAGGCAAAATGAGATGTTGCTATGAACAGCTTATTTTTCCTACATTGTTGAGTAACCCCTCTATCAGAGGGAGAGAGAGACACAGTCAGAGACAGAGAGAGACACACAGAGAGTGAGACAGATCAATATAGAGAATAAGGTAAAGAACAAAAGAGAGAGACAAAGGGAGTGGGATGAAGAGAGGAGGGAGAGAGAGGGGGAAAGGGAGAGTGAGAAAGAGATGGGGAGAGATGGAGAAGGAGAGAGAGCAGGAAGGAAACAGAAAGGTGGAGAAAATGAGAGAGAGGGAGAAAGAGGGAGAGAAGGAGAGAAAGAGACAGGGAGAAAGGGAGAGGTAGAGAGAGAGGGGGCAGTAAAGGAATGGCACATGGAGGGATGCTGGCAGGGCTTGGGGAATGATAGAGAGACAGAAGCTGAAACAGATGACAGAGAGCAAGGGAGGAGGAGGGGGAGGAGGAAGATGAGGAGGAGGAAGAGCACAGAGTGACAACTGCGTGATGAAAGAAGAAACAGAGCAGGTACAGAGGAACTTTGGAGTAGGACGAGGAGCAGGTGAGGAAGGAGAAGTGGAACTTTGGGGAGCGAGGCGGCAGGAACGAGTCAGGCTGTGTTTATTTGTCGTGTCGGTGGTGTTTAGTTTCTTGAGCTAATGAGAAAGCAATTAGACAGATGCTAATTAAGCATGACCAGTGGAGTGTGACTGAGATGAGAAGAGGGAAAGACACAGACTGAGAAAAAAAAGAGGCACAAAAAAGAGGTGTTTTTGAGTGATACAAATACAAGAGCATGTGGTTGTGACCTCAGGACATAAGCACAGGTAGCATGGTTATGATCATTTATTGCACCATATAGGTGTGACCACAGGACGTCAGCACATATAACATTCTTGTGATCATATATTACGGACCAACATATTGGGACATACCTGTTATTCATTGAATTCAGGTGTTTCACTCAGTTCTGTGGCCACAGGTGGGGCAGTGGGAATGTGTTCTGTGGAATGATTCTCTATCTTTCAGTCTGATGGGAGAGTCTAGGTTCGGTCAATGCCTGGGAAATGTTATCTGGCTGACTGCATTTTGGTACCTATATTGTTTGTTGGAGGACAGATAATGGTGTGGGGTTTTCCATGGGTTAGTCTGGGCCCCTTAGTTCCAGTGGAGGCGAATCTTAATACTTCAGCATACCAAGACATCACTGGTCACTGGTGATCACCAGTTCTCAGACAGCCTAATGGAGCTGGCAGGCGATCAGTATAGTGATCAGTATAGTGTCCAGGTGGCAAGAATCTAGGTTATGGGTGTAGTGTCCATATCATGAGTGTGGTGCCCGGCTGATAAGTGTAGTGTTCAGGTGGTGAGTGTAGTGTCCAAATCACGAGTGTAGTGATGAGTGGAAATCGTGCAGAGGGCTGCCAACTCACTAGGTGCTGTTGGGCCAAATGCCCCTGGCTGGCTGAAACGGTTACACAGCATGCTAAAACGGCTCAGAGAAATACAATAGGAAATAAAGACCCCTGTGTTACCATGGGGGTATGACTGTGTTTGAGTGTGAGTGTGTACTTTCTTCTGTGTGTTGCATGTGTTATATGCATATGAGTGCCAAAGAGATTATGTGAGCACACCCTTGTATCTTTGAATGTGTGTGGTCATGTCTATTTCTTTTGTGTGGTATATGCCTGAACATGTTTGTGAAGGAGCTTGTGTGTGTGTGTGTGTATGTGTGTGTGTGTGTGTGTGTGTGTGTGTGTGTGTGTGTGTGTGTGTGTGTGTGTGTGTGTGTGTGTGTGTGTGTGTGTAGTCCAGCAGGGGGTGCTGTGTTAAGTCTCTGTTTCATCGCTGTGAGAGCTGCTCTCAGCCATCTGGCTCTCACTGGAAGAAGTGATGTGGAAGTAACGATTAACCCCCGCTGTGCCGCAGCGTCTGAATGCCCACGGCACACGCTCCCCCTCGTTTCTCCCTCTCTTCTTCCATCTCTCTCTCGTATCCTGCCACTCATTACTCATCTTTCTTCATCCTCTTCTTTTGGAACTCTCTTTACCAGTCCTGGGCTCCAGCTTTGGCAGAACCATGTTGGGTCCTGACTGGCCCTCGCCGGCTGTCAGTATGATGTAATGTTTGGGATTTGGAGGCCTGCACGACATGTGTTGCCCAACCTGCATCCCTGCAGCCCCATAAATGTGCTTATCACACATGGCAGGAATGCTCACATCACAGGTCTGACAGGGATTAACACAGAGGCATCTATAGAAACAGGGGCCTCTTAACAGAACGGAGGAGGCGACTCTTCACTTTGGCAGTATAATCAGTCTCTGGTCTCTCCTCCCCTCCCAGTCTCTCCTCTCTCTCTTTCTCTCTCCCTCCATCCCTCTCTCTCTTTCTCTCTCTCCTTCCTGTTCCCTTTCTTTCTCGCCCTCTCGCTCTCTCTCTCCCTCCATCCCTCTCTCTTGCTCTCTATCTCCCTCTCCCTCTCCCTCCCTCCCCATCTCTCTCCTTTCCTTTCTCTCCCTTTCCCTCTCTCCATGTCTTCCTCTATCTCCCATACACACTTTCTCTGAGTCCGTCCATCTCTCTCAGCATGACTCTGAGGATAATCACGTCCATAAACACACACACACACACGCGCACACACATGAACACACCCGCAGTCACACAATTGCATACACACACACTCACATGCACATGAAAGCTTGAGCACACAACATGATTATTCAAAATCAACCCACATGCTCACACACACACACCCATGCACATATACTTACATGCACACAAATGCACACACGCTAACACACACACACACACAAACACACACACACACACACACACACACACACACACACACACACACACACACACACACACACACACACACACACACACACACACACAGCACCTTATAAGCTGTCTCTGGGTTGCCTGCCTTATTTAATTAGCTGCACTGAGAGGCTCGTATAGCCATTTTCCTGATTACTCAATATTGCTCAATATGCTGGACACTCTGACATGACATATAGTGAAGGCAGAGAGTAAGACACAATCTTCCCCCAGTCCCGCTGGGGCTCGGAAACACACACACACACACACACACACACACACACACACAGAAAATATTTTATTGTCTTATTTAGATGATGTGAAGCTGCCACGCATACAGCCACAGACCCAAACACACATACATACATGCCTGGACCCACACAGAGGCATACACACACATACACGCACACACACATCACACACAAAGCACGCACGCAAGCACGCACGCACGCACACACACACACACACACACATACATGCCTGGACCCCCACAGAGGCATACACACACACACACACACACACACATACACGCACACACACATCACACACACATCACACACAAAGCATGCGCGCACGCACACACACACACACACACATCACACACAAAGCATGCGCGCACGCACACACACACACACACACACATACACGCACACACAAAGCATGCGCGCACACACACACACACACACACACACACACACACACACACACACACACACACACATACATACCTGGACCCCCACAGAGGCATATACACACACACACATCACACACACATCACACACAAAGCATGCGCTCACGCACACACACACACACACACACACACACACACACACACACACGCACGCACACACACACACGCACACACACACACTCACACACACATCACACACAAAGCATGCGCGCACGCACGCACACACACACGCACACACGCACACACACACACACACACACACGCACACACACACACACACACACACACACGTTCCTTGATCCCTGTCCCCCTATGAATCAGACAAAGCCCAGTAGTCCCCAAACAATATTTACTCAACACGGTGAAGCAGGTCGTGTTGGGCTGAAGCAGCTTTGCCTCAGCACCCGGAGGTTCTCCAAACCTACACGCCCCGCTGCACCTTCAGCTACAAAACACTGAGCTCTGACGCAGCTCCATCACCACCACCCAACCAGGTGTGTTACATCAGAAACCCCATAAACAGCAACCCCAGGGTACTGTACGTGCAGCCCAGTGCAGTCGCCCCCTATAGGCAGTTACGGTCATGCCATCGTGGCTAAAGGCAGACCATGTCAGGAGGAGTGGCTAAAGGCGGGGCATTTCAGGAGGTGTAGCTAAAGGCATTTCAGGAGAGCGTTATTGATTTTAGTTTAGCATTTTAGTGATGAAAGGGTATCAGTGTGGCCTGTGGTTTGTGATCTTGTGAACCTGATACTTACACTTGAAGGAGTTTGGCTGTGTGTGACTGTGTGTCAGTGATGACACAGTAGTGCTTTGCTTTGTAATGTGAATACCACTGCAAATGCATGATTCAGCTCGCTGAGTTTGTGATCACTTTTCAAATGTACCATCTGAAGCCTGGGGGAGGGGGAGGCTGTAGTGGCCCAGAGCTATTGCTTTGATTAGGCAGTCTAGGAGAGCTGTTCTGTACATGGGATTTTGATTAAAGTGATTAAAAAGTGAGTTACTGTGACCTGTTTCTTCTCTAATGTCTGTCTCATCTCAGCTGCTCTCCAGATTCATCATGGATCACCTTAATAAGATTCAGAAGGGACTGTGGCCTAACAGAACGCAAACACACATGCAAACGCACACACACTCAGTTTCTCTTCCATTCCTATCCTATATGTAGGATATATGGGAGCATATACAGTTGGAACACACACATCCACATACACACACACACACACACACACACACACATACACACACACACACACACACACAGATCTGTAGTGGATGAATGTTGCCTATATGCAATCCTAGTCCTAACCCTAACCTAACCTTAGCCCTAACCCTAGCCCTCACCCTAGTCTAACACTGACCCTAACCCTAAACTAACCCTAGCCCTCACCCTAGCCCTAACCCTAACTTAACCCTAGCCCTAACCCTCACCCTATCCTAACCCTGGCCCTAACCCTAAACAGCTAGACCCTCAGAGAGATGTAGGGAGGACCCTCACTGTGTCAGAAAGGTCATCGCAATTCTACCACCCCGCACTGTGTCAGAAAGGTCATCACAATTCTACCACCCCGCACTGTGTCAGAAAGGTCATCACAATTCTACCACCCCGCACTGTGTCAGAAAGGTCATCACAATTCTACCACCCCGCACTGTGTCAGAAAGGTCATGGTCATTCTGTCACACTTCACTGTGTCACAAAGGTCACAGCCTTTCTATCACTCTCTTTTCTCATCATTTTGGTGTAACAAATGGCTGAGGACTGACACATGGTGTCATGGGGACCAAGGTCTATTAAGAACAAAGACAAAGTCATAATCATGTTTAACAATCCATGCTTGATTGAGGGAGAGGAAACCAGAACGTGCAACAGAGAGACACAACAAAAGCTAAGAAATACAACATTCAGAAAGGAAATGTACAAAGTACAACATCCAACACAGGAAATGTACAACAGCAGACAAACCAAGACTGGAAGCCACTGGGTATAAATACACAATTCGATAAGGAGGAACCAACAATGACGAGCAGGATTACACAAAACACGAGACAGAAACATGAAAATAAAACCTACATGGCACTAGAGAGTACGCTATAACAAACACACACAGATGAAGATATATACACAATGTGAACACTCAGAGACAGAGAGATATACACAACACATCTTACATAAATGTGGACAGCACTCATAATTGTTGATTATGTCTTGGCCTCACATGTACAAACGTTTCAGCACTGAGCCCACTGAAGGCGGCTACGTGCTAAAGCATCTCGGGCCCTCTTCTGTGACACCTACAAACAAACAGTAATTGTACTACTATCATCCAGGTTTCTCATGTAATGCACATTTTAGCAACACAGATGGTAGCAATAACAAACACATGCACACACAGACACTTTACTATCTGTTTATATCATGTCTGGATTTGACTGATAGATAGATAGATAGATAGATAGATAGATAGATAGATAGATAGATAGATAGATAGATAGATAGATAGATAGATAGATAGATAGATAGATAGATAATCATATTTTAAAACTACAGAACATTACATTAATGACATGTTTTCACTGGTAGTTGTTGCTATGGCAACAGTGAAATTAGGAAACTGAAAAAGAACTGATCTACACTTTTAGAACCCCATCAATGAATGAATGGTTATGATCTACCTTTCCATATATAAACCTGCTCCTCTTCCTACAAATTCAGATGGGCTTTGACTGCACAGCTGATGAAGGACCTCTGTCTGAAGCATCTTGTTTCTCAGGAAACTCTGTAGTTCACTACAACGTTGAATGTCTCTACATCTCTTACTACAGCACTCTAGTTTCTTACATGGACATGTCCTCAGGTTTATACATGACTGACTACCTATAAGTAATATTTTTCTAATCTTAACTCCAAACCAAGTTCAAGCCAGCTCTATCATAAACCCCAGTAACCCAGTTTAAATGTAAAAAACACTTTCTTTTAGGCCATTTTAGCTGGTGCTGAATTTTTCCTGGTTTTCCTACATAGTCTGCAAATTTTCCTGAAAATATATGAAAAGCAACACATAATCTCTCACTCAGCACACACACACACACAAACACACACAGGGGAGAGTGACGGACAGGCCGACATCGAAAAGCTTGTCTCATTGATGGGAAATACGAGTCATTGGTCTCTCTCTGTTGCACACACAAACACACACACACACACACCCACACACACTTGTGGGTGTTTACACTATAACATTACAATCCAAAAAAGAAAATACTCTAATACACAAATAAACACACACAGATCACACAGATGTTTGTGGGTGTTTATAGTATATAGGGATATCAAAACAGTAATATACTACACACACAAAAAAAGGGCAGCGAATGAAAGCTGCCATAACTTTATAACCAGACAGCGCCCTCTGGTGGCTGTCCAACTTGCCCTCTTTAATATTACAAAGACCATATGAAACAGTCGCTGCGTAGGATGAGTGTTTATTGTTTATTCAATGGTTTTATGATAAGTGTTTATTGTTTATTGAGTGAACTTATGATGTGTTCATTGTAAATTGTTTACTGTTTAAGAGTTGGTTGATTAGTGAGGATAATGAGCAGATGTAACAGTTACAATGTCAAGTAGTACTGCACGAACAAACAAACAAAGAGACAAACCCCACAAACCTGTGTGATGTGGCATTTACTTAAGCAAAACTCAACTAAAGCCTCACGTCAGCTTACATGGACTGTAAAGCACTTTAAAATATTATCTTATTTAATTTTCAAAATGTACTTTATAATTACTAATTAGCCTCTTCTGACCCCCCCCCCCGACACACACACACACACACACACACACACACACACACACACACACACACAGCTAAGTGCTAGATATGCCAACATGTGACAGCAGTACTCCATAAATGGCACTACACTAGACATTTCCATCACAACAGCCTTGAGACAGTAGCGCTTGTCAACAGAACCATCCTCCTTTAAGTTTTGAGTTAACAGGGGATCCCTAATTAACCCACGAGACCTTCACTGGAAACACTGAAAGGCCCGAGGCCCTTTTCCTAAAAGCCTGAGTGGAAACCAGTGGAGAATCTGCTGTTCAGTGGATTTTAAATAACTACTAAAATTACTGCCCTGAAAAACGTGCATTTGATTTTAGATCCAAACAACCTGGATGAACGAGAACATGATTTTAGGTCCTAACAACCTGTATGTGATTGTATGCGTGGTAATTACTGTGGGCAAGCACTGCATGTAATGAGCCAGTCCCACTTAATGAGTTCATGTGGACTCTGGGATGCCTGTTTCTGCTCTGCAGAGGCGGGGCTCCCCCAGGCCCGGGGCCCCTGCCCTACGGCCTGTTCTCTGCAGTCTGTCCCCTGCAGTCTGGCCCCTGAGGGTGCTGTGGGCCACAGCAGCATGGCAAGAAGAACTTGCAAAGGTCAGTCTGTGCTCTGGAGGATTAGATTGGACACCCTGATTCACAGCTGCAGAAAGAAGACCCAGTCCTCAAACCCAGGACACCCACACTGGATGTTTATATGTCAGTCACACAGTCAGGGGATACAGGGTGTGTTTGTTTGTATGTGTGTGTGTGTGTCTGTTGGAGTTAAACAGCCAGTTATGCAGGGTGTTTGTGTCTGTGTGTATGGAGTCACACAGGCAGGTATGCAGGGTGTGTGTTTTTGCACCAGAGACCTACAGACACAGATAAGGCAAAATAAATCACACATTGGACACTGTATATGGGACAGGCGCACACACACACAGACACACACACACACACACACACACACTATTTATCATCCACAAAACCACACTAAGTTCAATGCATTCAACTTATTACAAAAAATAGATTCTGTCATGTTTTATATTCATTTATTCATAATCTGACATTTAGAAATAGGCTTTTGCGTGCATCATATAACAACTGCTATGCATAAGGAACATGTAAGATAATCTATGATATCCACACACTCACTCACACACATACATGCAAACATTCTCTCTCTCTCTCTCTCTCACACACACACACACACACTCTCTCACACACACACACACACACACACACACACACACATTTAATAACCCTCAATGGTTAGAGTAACACTTCTCATACAGAGAGAAAACCACACAGGCAGTGCTGCCAAAAGCCCCAGCTGCTGCAGGCTGACAGAATCCCACTCATCATTTGACATGCACATGTTCCTAACACACACACACACACACACACACACACACACACCCCACAGTGAGCCTCGAAAGACAAGCCTTAAAGCCTTGAATGTGAAGAGTCTGCTGAGGCTGGGAGCAGCAGCATGTAGGCCAGCACAGGCACAATCAGGTCAGAGCAAAAATAACACGCTTTCAGCGCTGGAAGACATCTTAAAAGCCATCTTAAAAGCCATCTTAAAAGCCATCTTAAACACTTTAAATATTCTTAAAAGTTCTTTAACACTCTTAAAGATTCTTAAATGTTCTAACTTGGAATAGGTGCTAGTCTTTGGTGTGAAACACTGACCAGCCAAATCGGATCATCCACATCCACACACACACACACACACACCCACACACACACACACAAGCATGCACACGCAAACACTATGACAGCACTGCATGTTAGACTCAGCACAAGACTCTCCATAAGGCCTCAGCATATTACGTCACTGTCAGGTGGAACTGTCCACACGTCCGTGTCAGGTGGAACAGTCCACACGTCCGTGTCAGGTGGAACAGTCCACACGTCCGTGTCAGGTGGAACAGTCCACACGTCCGTGTCAGGTGGAACAGTCCACACGTCCGTGTCAGGTGGAACAGTCCACACGTCCGTGTCAGGTGGAACAGTCCACACGTCCGTGTCAGGTGGAACAGTCCACACGTCCGTGTCAGGTAGAACTGTCCACACGTCCGTGTCGGGTAGAACTGTCCACACGTCCGTGTCGGGTAGAACCTCCACACATCACTTTCAGGTGGAACCTCCACACGTCACTGTCAAGTGGAACTTCCACAGAGCTTAAACGGCCCTTCAGAAGCCACAGAAATGGACACAGAAGAGCATATCAAAATTTTGTCAAATGTAGATGAAGAAAAAATTTAAATTCTCCCCCAAAAGAAAGGAGTTTAGAAGCAATCACTCATGAACACACTTCCCTAAATCACTCAGCACCTGCATGGGAACCATTATGTACAATCAGAGCCTTTCAGCTTCCACAGAGAAAAGGTAGAGTGAAATAAAAACAACACAAAAAAGAGACAAACAATGGCTATGGAGCAGTCAGAAGGCCGGGCGTAGAAGGCCGGGCGTAGATGTCTTCAGGGCTGGAGCACTGCAGACGTGGTAAGAGCGAGAGAGGGAGAGAGAACGTGGCAGTACAGCGATAGGGGGAGCTATGGTGCTGCCTGTAGCTCTACACCACCTCTACGTAGTTTGCTGGGTAAAGACCCTCTTTGCCTCCATCCATCATGCCCCTGCACCAGCCTTGATCATCCTCATCCTCAGTCTTCAGAAACTGCTCCCCTGTAAACACAGAGTGTTACAATTCCAGAACATACCTGCACAAACACAGTGGCAGGGTTGCCAACTTTTGACGTTCGCTTGGAGTGAGATTTTAACCTGGAGGAGGTGGCGAGTGTAAATTGTTGAGGGGGGGGGGCGAACGTAAAATGGACACAAATATAAAGTGTTATATTGCAATCTGTCGATCGCCGGTGGTTGGCGCCATAGCGAACTAGTAACTCATTGAATCATAGATGTGGATCTGAGGTAAATAAACTGGATTTTTTTTTCGGCGTGAGATATCGGAAGTGTGGCGTGAGAGCGTGTGAAAACGGTCAAATGCGTGTGTTGTGTGAGTTGGCAACCCTGCAGTAGTGTAGAATATGTAGTTTCAATGTACACTCAAACACACACACAAGACACACATGCCAATAAACACACACACACACACACACACACACACACACACACACACACACACCTACCAGCTTTAAAGGACAGTTCATCCGGTTCTTGTCCAACATAATCATACAGAGCGCGCACTCGTACTCCACCGATCATTACACTGAGAGAGAACAACACACACAGGTGCACGTGCACACATACACACACTTGAAGCTTACTACAAACACAGTACATGATCCAAAAACCTAATACACCACTAAGTTGCTAACTACCGACTTAACCATGAGATTTAACTTTGTATTATCACACATCTTTATCCAGTTCCAGTCTGTTCTGACCACCACTAGTGTTTGTTTTGACTATTGTTAAGGTTTGACTATAACAGTGTCCTGAAGTTTGTCCGTGAACCAGAGGAGCACACACTCACCTCCTCTCCATGACTACCGCTTTAGGCTCCGCCTCTTTCTTTCCTTTTTTATGCTTCTTGTCTGGCATCCATTCCTATAAGAAAAGGGTGAGAGAAAGAGAGAGAGGAAAGACCAAGACAGGTATGGTGAGAGAGGGAGAGAGAGAGAGAGAGAGAGAGAGGGGGGGGGGGAGACAGAGAGAGAGAAAGACGACGAAGAGAGGAATGGACAAGGACAGAGAGAGAGATAGAGAATTATGGAGATACAGAGAATTATGGAGAGAGAGATAAAGAGGGGGATGGAAAGAGAGATAGAGAGAGGGATGGAGAGAGATAGAGAGAGAGAGAGAGAGAGAGAGAGAGAGGGATAATATTATAAACTGAGGAAGAACAAAATGTTTTTGGCTGGACACTCCACGTCGTTCTATTTTTAGACATGCCACAAAGAAAGATATTACACACATACACACACACACACACACACACACAGGGACTATGCAAGAAAAGCCATGAAACCCACAAATAAACTATGGCAGAACTGCCCAAGTGATGCAAGATAGTCACTTTCCTGAACATCTCTCTATTTATAAGTCAGTGTTTCATCCTTCAGTGCCTTATCAAGAAATGCAAACAGAAATGAGCTCCAGCGCCTTTACAAATGCAACCACGCATGCCTACCTGACAGCAGGCCACACACTCCAGAGTCTGGGACCACCAGGCAGTGCGCATTGTGCTTCCACCCGTTTCTTACACAGCTCAGCAGCTGCTGATTCTGCAACTTTGTGCAATTCTTTTTATCACAATAATCTGTTGATATTTTATTTTATCAATGTATTAGGTATGTTGGTGCACTTAGCAATGGCTGTAATTATTGCACTAGCTCTGTCAATGTGGACTGAAGATAGCAGTAGCAGCTACCAAAGGTTAGTATATAAGTGAAGCGTTTACACCTTTCTATTGACTAGCTCGTGCTCCCTGGTACCAGAAGCCTCTACTCTACGGTGGTCAGTACTCGACTGTCGTGATGACAGACACTAGGATTTCTTGAACCCCAAATCGGTGGTCTTTGAAAGTGTAATATGTCAAGGTCACGGTAGACAGTTTAATGCTGACGACCGCTGACAGACTACAGCCTTCTGTCAGGGTTAGACATTCAAGTTCATAATCTCGTGGTGACCTCTGCCATGACGGACGTCTACAAACAACCAATAGCGGCGTGGACGTGTGCGGTGCGCGCGACAACTACAAACAAACGCCGGCACGGCGACACGGAAAGCGGAAGCACGTGGGAGCCAAAAGAAACGCTTTTGGCGGAACCGTGATGGCATAGAAAATGCCTTTTGGCCTCTTCTGACACTCGCCTTTGGAGCCTTAACTCCTCTTAATCGCAAGGAAATCTCAATCGTATAGTTTAACTTTCGGCACAGCCTGTCGCGGAATTTGATCAGGATTTCCACGGCAGGATCGTATTCAGTGTGTCGCGAAATAAAGGCAGATTGTAGATCATAACCAGGAATGATGAAGCAAAGCTTGGAAACTCTAGTCTACACTGCCATCTAGTGGTGATTACACTCACTGCATTGTGTCTCGGTGCTGCCTAGTGATCAACAGAAACTAAAGAAGCTGTAGAATATCCATCAGCAATGTTTATTGTCACATATCTGATAAATGTGTCCGTTTATTGGGTCGTTATTAGGGTTCACACACACATAGTGTGGGAACCCTATTGTAATTGCTGGTATTTTTCTTATTTTTCTTCTTATTCTTTTGCCCATTTTTTGACATAAAATGCATCGTGCAGCCTAGACCGTAATGCCTAGAAAACCCAATCTTGGCAAAAAGGTTCAGTTACCTCCAAGGACCAGATTCCCATACAGGGACCCAAATTGGCCTGATGGTGGCGCTATAGCGGACCATATTGACTTTTTGTCCATATCTCCTACACCGTAGGTCCTAGAACCAAAATTCCAGTTCCTATGCATTCCTTGACTAAATTCAATAGGACAATTAATATACAACCATTAAGCTCCGCCCACTTAGATTTCGAGTTAATTTGCATAATGTGCAAAATCACACACATCTTTGAGCGCGAACTAGTCCCTGGATTTTTCACATACATGCACATATGTGGTATCAAAACGTTCAGAAGAGTCTGAACTTTAAAATGTATCCAACAAAAATGCTAATTTCTTCACTACCTAGTCAGTATAAGCCAATCAAATGAGGGGGCGTAAATTCAATAGTAAATTTTGCACATATGGAGCTCTAATTTAAGAAAACTTGCATGTAATGAGATGGCACTTCACAGACAGCTTCCGTGTGAGGGTCTGGGGCAGCTCGCAGAGGTTGCCATACCTCACCTGCTAGGGGGCGCTATAACATGCAAAAATTTGCCCCATGCACTCAGATTGGCCGATCCACATGAAACTTGACAGACATCATCTATGGGCCTCTGGAAACCAGGTCCTAAAGCAGACATGCCATACTTCCAAAATGGCTGACGTAATCGGCCAATCAGTGATCGGCACGCGTTTGACAGGCTTACCATTGGTCGATCTGCACGAAACCTCTTGGGTGTGGACAAGTGCACACCCCCTATGACATAATCCAGCTGGGTGTCGATTGGCCACTGGGGGGCGCTATTGCAAATAAAGCAAGTATATCCCCTACATAATTCCACTTGGGAACATGCAATTAGACTCTTTTGATTCCTTGCAGTAGTGCGAACAACTTTCCCATTACATGTCCTATTAAAAAATGCACAGTTTATTTACAGTTAATAATAGTTTGAAATCATCACTTTTCATACTCCTCCTAGGATTTTCATACTATCATGTCAAGCAAAGTCTTATAATACTCTATAGAGTGTGAAATTAAAAAACAATCCAAAGATTTTGGATTTTAGGACACTTATACCTGCTAAATATTTTTTTAATGGACAGCATCGATACATATAATATTCATATTCTTGAAGCTCTTTCATATTTTATCCAATTCTGACCAAAATGCACAAGCCCATTCAGAATCCCATCCTGAACAAATTTGTCAAGTTTCATCTAAATCGGTTATCGTATGGCTCTACAGTGCAGTATTATATACAATGCATAAAAATGCATGTAAAGTCCCTCTGTCACCTTCTCCTTCTCACACGCACGCAAGCTGAAACTCACACCCTCAGTCTCTCTCACACTCTCACCCACATTCCCCCTCCCATCTCTGTGCCCTAAGTAAACATTGCTCTGGCTACCTAGATCTCTCTGTGTCTATTAACCAGGCACACACACATACAGGCGCAAGCAGGCCTTCCTATAGCATTCACAATGACACTTCCCTAGCCATACCCACCCATATCTCAGTGACTAACACATGCTCATACAAACTGATATTTGGCTTATTTTTTGTCTCTCTCTCACACAAACACACAGAAACACACACCTTTATACCTATATGTATGTATAGTTTCTATGTATACTTATGTATGTATGTATTAGTATATGTTGTCATAGTTTGAGTACATACACTACCACAAACACACACACACTTCTACCTAAATGTATGTATAGTTTGTATGCATATCTGTCCAGTCATAACAGTCATGTCAGTCCAGTCATGTCAGTCATTTCAGTCCAGTCATATCAGTCATGTCAGTCCAGTCATGTCAGACATAAGTCATGTCAGTCATATCAGTCATGTCATTACAGTCATGCCAGTCATGTCACTCATTCCAGTTATGTCAGTCATATCAGTCATATTACTTTTGTTCATCATGCCAGTGATGTCATTTCAGTCATGCCAGTCATATCAGTTATGTCAGTCATGCCAGTCATGTCAGTCATGTAATGCCATGCTATTTCTGTGTCTCCCTTTCTGACACACGCAGATGTCATCACACACTATCTGTAGAGCACACACTGGCCAAACCCAAACAGCTTCTTTTCACTTTTAGGTCTAAAGGACCTTTTGGGCTTCCTTTTGCCTATTGAGGCCAAAATGCCTATTGGTGTGTGAACCCGCCAATCGCCGCTTGCGGCTATATTTAATATACTTGTGTTTGTTTTTGCTTGTTGATATGATATTGTTGACATGACTAAAAGAACCGAGAGGTGGGAGGAGCACCTGAAACTGCGGCCAATCAGTGGGCATTCCTGGCCCGTAGGTGTTCTTCCACCAGCGCAGGTCCTGCTGATCATTAATGGCCATCAGAGTGTTGTGGAGTTCGTTATATACAGCCTTCACACTGAGGGGGGGAGAAGGAGAAATGTGCTCTTTATTAGATAGTGTTGGAAGAGCACTCACCAAAATCTTCTTACAGTCATATATATATAAAAAAAAGAAATTTCAACAGTGTTATCGATCACCAGGAAAAAAAAGAAACAATTTCCATGATCCACTAACACACCCAGACCCTTGTTTGTGCACCACATCTTCACACTCATCACATCACACTTCTTTACATGACACTTGTATTCCGGTCTGATCCTTCACTCGAAACATCTCAGTGTTAATGTCTCGTCCCTTTGGTTTGAGCATGTAAGACTTCCAAATGGTTATTATTTAATTTACCAACTTCAAGAGACGTAGGTGAAGCTGCCCTGTGCTATTATGAGCCAGAGTCATTCTCTGATGGTCTGATGGCTTTGCTTCGTTTAACTGTGGAGATCCATCAGTGTTATGACCTGCTGGAGATTTGCTGTTGTCAGTGTTTATGATTTTCCCCTCGGACTCATTACTGGGATCTCTACTGTGCGGAGACTCTGAGCTGCTCGGTGCATGTGGGTTCGTCTGGGTCTTCCGCTGCCTGTCCCGACATGCCTGTCTAACACGGCCACGTGCACCACACAGAAGATGTAGTAAAAGTGGTGTAATCTCCACCCTCGACGGCTAGTTTAACAGAGTGAGTCAGCAGCTCATGCATCTTCAGGACTGTAGCTGGATATGACGTGTTGATGAGAAGCTGATCTGATATTTCATCCACCGACCTGATTGCTGACTGCAGTTAGACCGTGTCACTCAGTCCCTGACAGGACACTGCACTCAAGTCTCAGGGTCAGGGGTGAGAATCTCTGGTTTACTGCATTGTAGTTTTTGCAGACCACGGTCAGCTCACACAGTGTAAAAGTTTTGCCTACTTTCAACTTTCTATCAGTAAAACTAAGGATGATATCAGAAAAAGGAAAACAATAATAGAAAACTAGGAAAGCTCAGAGATGTGCTTCATAAACCAGCACTATCACCTGTTAACTTCAGAGAGAAAGACAGAGAGAGAGAGAGGGAGAAAGAGAGAGAGAGGGAGGTTATGGAGAAACAGAGAGAGAGAGACAAAAACTGACAGAAAGAAACTTTACAAATCACACCAGCTGGCCCCACCTGTCATTGTTTGTGATGTCCAGGTGTCTGTGGATGGACAGGAAGGCCTGTTTCAGGAAGCTGATCCTCTTTCTCTCTTCCTCCTGCGCCTGGTCAAAGATCGATTCCATTTCCTCCATGTAGCGCGGAGCATAACGTGTCACTTCCTCCAGAACCTTCTCATAGCGGGCCCTCACCTACACACACACACAAACACACACACACACACACTACAATAGCCACTCTGTAGGACCACAACAGCACGGCCATGAGTTTACTGCAATTTCTGAAGGTTGTCTAGTAGTCTGTGAAACAGCCCTGTTCTACACCGGTTTCTTTCTGTAGTGTGCAGCTCGGTACTAATATGCTGTGCAGGTTTTATTCCAATGTCTACTTTCTAGGTACAACAATAGTAATAAATGATTAAAGAGTAAATAAATAGGTCAAATATTTTTGCCCACCTTTAAAGTAGGGTTAAACAGAGTTCAATATGTTAAACAATAGTTCGATCTGAATTCTTTTCAACAGGAAGGATATGCAAAGACAACAAACCACACCCCAGAGCTACAGTTGGACCTTGTCCTACACCAGCAATCTGCCTCCTGTGGTCCCGCCCCCCTTCCTACTGCCCCTCCCCCTTCCAACTGCTCCTCCCCCCTTCCTACTGCCACCCCCCCCTCCCCCTTCCTAGCATTATCTTGGCCACATGCCCAATAACTAATCAGCCATTTAATGGCCTACAGCTTATATCCAGGACGTAGTGAACTGCCATATACTCACTGCATGTTTCTGTACTGACGTGAAAGTCTATTAACGGATGCTTATCTTCTATTTTCTTCAATTGCTTTTCTTAATGTGGCCTTTTACAGCCTGTCACTACAGGATTAAATGTCTTCTTTGGTTCATATGGCCTACGCAAGCTCAGTAGCATTTGAAGCATTCACTAGTCCAGCTATATATTTAATTATAGAATATGGGGAGACCAAGGCTGTGTGCACTAACTGACTTACGCAGTGACATCACTGCTCTGACACGATGTCCCTCACACAATTTGTTGATCTTTCAGCAGCTGATTGGAGCGTCTGCCTCCGTGACACATGCACACAGGAGGTGGGGTCGCCCTTTCAAGACCCAGTCATAATCTAACTCAATTCAGTTCAATTCACTTTGAACTACAGGAACCCTGAAACTATTAAACACTGTCACAAAGCAGCTTTATACAGATATATGTGTTTATAGAGATACACACTGTGAAGTGCACAACAGCATACTGGCTAGACCAGAGGAGCAGCTCTTAATAATAACAATAATAATACACAGGAGACGAGCTACATTCGTGCGTGCAGTGTTGCAGACTGCAGGTGGCCCAGAACGCACCTTCTCCGTCTCCTGGTGGGCGAGCTCTCTCTCCTCCTGGATCCTCCTCTGTTTCTCGATGGCGATGTCAGGGTTGCCCTGGGCGTGCGTCTCCCTTTCCTGCGCCGTGCGTTCCTTGCTGCTGGCCTTATGGTACGCCGTCTTCACCTTCTCCAGCTGCTCGGAACAAAGATAGAACATTCCAGATGGAGTCATGGATTTACTGATGCAGATTCAAGTTCAGTTCAATCCAATCCTCTAATTTAAAGTGTCCAACAATGGAGATTTTACAGAGTGAAGAATGCTCCCTTCACATGACGCACTGCACACAGGTCAGCAGTACCACAAAGAAGTCTGTGCTGGGCTGACAGAAGCTCTTGTGTTCATACAAGTACACTATTGGACTCTACTACATGATAATGCAAATGAAAATGTAAATAAACCCCATCACTGGGATAAGTTAAAAAGGAGTTTTTTCCAGTGTCTTACAACTTTTTTTTTTTTTTAACCAAACAGAATTTTTATTAAATCAAATTCAATCATTTCTTGACACTCTGGAAGCTAAGCATTAGTCAGGCACATTCATAACCACCTTCTTCAGTCTCTTGGACCACGGCTTCTGAGCACGTGCAAACCCCACATCAAAGTCCTGCGACTCCCGAAAACCTCCGAAGAGCTTCTTATGGAACGTCTCCTTCTGCCACGTCCGGATACGGTCGCCATCCTCAGAAACGAGGGAGCGGCAGACAGAGGAGTGCAAGGTGGAAAGGCGATCGGCAGAGGAGAGGAAACACTGCCATGCCCGCAAGAGAGAGCCATAAAGTGGACCTGTGTTGAGGTGGTAAGAGTGAGAGAGAGAGAGAGGAGAGATGCGGAGTTACCAGAGCATTTAGTAAATCAAGACTGGCCGGCTACAGCAGCAGTGCAGGGGGTCTGTTCATTAATGTCAAGTTTGTAAAGCGCAGTACTCACTGGCGTCCACTAGGGGCTTCCATTTGTTACTCCATTCACTCAGCTGCTGGGCATACAGCCTCTCCACGCGAGCTCTCTCCTGGAAGCAGGTCACGATGTCATTACACGCCTGGAACGCGTCTTCCGTCCTCTTCACAGTACGCTGGTAGTTCCCTGGCTGAGAGGAAAAGAATTTTCTCTTTAAGCTCTTTATTTTCCATGAATGTTAAAAATACATGTAGGCTACTATAATGTAATTTAAAAAAATCGTAAAGGTCAGTGAATAGACATAGCCAGAGAAAGAAAAAAATGAGAGAAAAGTAAGAGTTAAATAGGTTGAAAGAGAAACACACACACACACACACACACACACAAACAAACAAAGCAACAGAAAAGAGAATCAGAGATAAAAAGAGAGAGAGAGAAATAAAGCGGTCAAGGCTCAAAGGAAGAGAGAGAAAACTAGAACAAAGTAACGCCAGGGTTGACTACAGCTGAGACGGCTGCTTATTTAGGCAAGCACAAAGTATTTGGACTGAGACACAGGAAGCTGTCCCCCAACCCCCACCAAACACAGGGTTCAAGAGCATGATGAGAGAAACCTATCCCCACTGAATACCATGGACACAGCACAGCTAAAATGCACAAATGGAGGACAAAAGAGAGAGACTGTTAGAGACTGATAGAGAGATAAGGATTGAGAGTCTGATAGAGAGACTGAGAGAGACTGAGCGAGAGGCTAATGTGGGGGGAGGCGGGGCTAATGACATTTCCAGACTGTGTGTCCTGTTTGCTGCTGTGGGGTCTGGAACAAGCTCCCTCGTTTTTTTTCTGGCATCCCTCCTTATCTCTCCTCATCCTTCATCATCCACTCTTCTTCTCTCTGTCTCACTGTTATCATCGATTCATCTCACATATCACTATCACGAATGAGGTCATTAAGGTCTTTCATTCGTTCAGTTTTCCTTCTCCCTCTCTCTCTGTCTCTCAGTCCCTCTGCTGTGGTTTGCATAGAACCTCTTTCCACCAGTCTCTCAGAAAAAGTGAAAACAGCTGAGGAATCCATGATGTTGGCCAAGACCCACAGCAGAGTGTTATCCGCCAACCAATCACTGCAGCACACACAAACAGGACACAGACGCCACACCAATCACAGCGGCTATGTTACATCACTAAAGTGGTTAACCATTAACAGTGACTGACACAAACACAAAGCATCCCATCAGCCATTGGTCAACAGCCAACCAATAGCAAAGGGCCCGGCAGGAGCTACGGAAGCTCAACAGAGCCATTCCAGGAGGGGGGGAAGACGTAGGCACTGTCTTGCTGCTCTGAACTAAGGATCAGCCAATCTGAGCCCACTTGCCATAACCCCATCAGCAGAGCTGGCTCTTTGACAAGAAAGACAGCATCTCTGCAAAATGGCCATGGACTGAGCTGAATAATAATCAGGAAGATGGTTATGACACACTGTCCTGCAGTGGAAGCTTCAGATGAAGGAGGGTCTGAGTTTGGGTTCTGCAGAGCCACAGCAATTCAGAGTTGGGGGGGTGTTCAAACACACATATTAGAAGGGTTGCTTAGTGGAAGCAGGTTTATTATGGAAAGGCATCCCTGGACACCTGAGATGAAACCACACTCTGACCTGTGTTTAGACCACACTCTGACCTAGCTTTAGACCAGACTCTGTCCTGGTTTTAGACCACACTCTGCCCTAGGTTTAGATAACACTCTGCCCTGGGTTTAGACCACACTCTGCCCTGGGTTTAGTCCACACTCTGCCCTGGGTTTAGTCCACACTCTGCCCTGGGTTTAGACCAAATTCTGACCTGGGTTTAGACCACACTCTGACCTAGCTTTAGACCAGACTCTGTCCTGGTTTTAGACCACACTCTGCCCTAGGTTTAGACCACACTCTGATCTGGGTTTAGATCACACTCTGACCTGGGTTTAGACCACACTCTGGCCTGGCTTTAGACCACACTCTGGCCTGGCTTTAGACCACACTCTGACCTGGGTTTAGACCACACTCTGACCTGGGTTTAGACCACACTCTGACCTGGGTTTAGACCACACACTGCCCTGGGTTTAGACCACAAACTGCCCTGGGTTTAGACCACAAACTGCCCTGGGTTTAGATCACACTCTGACCTGGCTTTAGACCACACTCTGACCTGGCTTTAGACCACACTCTGACCTGGCTTTAGACCACACTCTGACCTGGGTTTAGACCACACTCTGCCCTGGCTTTAGACCACACTCTGACCAGGGTTTAGACCACACTCTGCCCTGGGTTTAGACTAGACCCCATGGTTTGGTAACAGACTTTTGATTTTAGAATCACTATTTTCTTTTGTGATTGAGGAAGTGGAGAACGAAACAAAAAAGTGGACTAAAGTGAGTTAGTGAGGAAAAGATCCAAGAAACCCACAGAAGCACCATCACACAGCAAAATAATCCAATAAGCACACAGAAATCTGACAGATCATTTAAAAGCACCCAATCAACACACACAAAAATCACAAAACTATCCATTCAGAACACAGAGAACACAAAAACAGCCAATAAGAGGGTAGAGCAACAGCGAGCCAGCCATAGAGATAAAAGTTGAAGTTTGGCTGCAACAAGATCAAACAGCAAAAATATTCTAAACACAAACAATGCACTGAGATTTTTATCAAGACCAGCAGAACAACCAGGTTGAGTGCTCCTTTGATGAGTTCACTCAAAATATGTAGTTAAAACATCTGCAAAAGGGCAAAAAGGTTTTACTGAATGTATATACTGAAAAGTAAATATATATCTTTGCCTATGGAATATACAAATTTGTATGCATTTTTTCTAGAAGCAGATAAGACATAGTAAGATGGGCCAGCACTGATCTTCTGGCCTCCTCACCATCCAGAAGCTCTGGTGGTTGGCATCTTCTGGGCCACTCTCTGGAGGGAGGGATGACATTCTGATCCTTGCATGAACAAGAGAAAAATATCAGAACTTTAGCTTGGTCAGAACCCAGGTTCACAGGGCTTCAGTACTGAACAGGCACATCTGACTAAAGAGTTTAACATTTCATTTCCTAGCTGGGAATAAGAATTCATTATTAAGTGAAATAAATAATCACTAAATGAACAGTTAAATGAATATAAGCAACACACACACGGCACCAGTGGTGGACTTAGCAATTTGGGGGCTCAAGGCGAATTTAGCTAGGGGGCCCATCAACATTAATATGCGAGAAATAATTTAGCTAGGGGGCCCCCCAGTGGGCTGCAGTTGGAGGGGCCCAAGGCAGTTGCCTAGCCATGCCTCTATGCTAAGACCGCCTCTGCACGGCACGCAGCTGTTGGGGTGTAACTGTAAGCTTAGAGGGACTGCAGAAGATAGCTGTACCCTCAGAGGGGACGTGAGTGGAATCCTTGTGAGGGGCGGGGTGTGTAGCGTATATGAGTGGAATGCGTGTCTGACCCCAGCTCATTCTACACGTGTGAGTGAGTATGGAGATCACAGGAATGTGGAGATGTGCACTGAGTTCATAAGCATGGCGGTAGTTACAAGCTTTAGTTTCTTTAAAGCTCAGAGAGTTTCTCCAAGAGCTGCAGCACGTGTGCAAGGCATGAAACCTGTCGAATGCCACTTTCCTCCAGTCAAAGAGACTGACAGTGAAACAAAACTCAGCTGTAATGTTTTTCAAAGTCGGGTGGGTTCTCAGGACGTCAGGTAGTTATGTCAGGTGGTTATGTCAGGTGGTTATGTCAGGTGGTTATGTCAGGTGGTTAAAGGCATGGAAGTGCAAGGATGGCTGTAGGACAGAAGGTGGAGCAGAGCTGATCTGAGATGGCTTGTAGAGTCAGTAAGCACAAGGCATTCGCAAGATGGACCGCTCCCGTTTACACCCATAATGCCCAGCTTCGAAACCCGAGTCATCCCAAAATAAACAGGGGTGAAAGTTCACCATCACCAACAGCCCGCCCCCACCCTCAAGCATGCACAAATGTATATGCGATTCCTGATTCACACACACTACAATTTTTTTAATTACCCATACCAGAATATGTGGATAGTAGACATGGCCACCATCACCCCAAGCACACACATACACACCACAAACACACACCCCTTTGAGCAGCCTGCATGCTTCAGGGCATTTGAGGCAAACTGTTGTGTAAATGCAATAAGTCACATACTATCACAAGACCTGCTAGTGTCTTGTGCTTTCAAAACCCAGACACTTTCCCTCTATGATGTTTTTTTTACTAGTGTTTCATTTAATTTAGAATTTGGAATTAGTTTTGAATTATTGAAGCTTTGTAAGACACACTTATAAAAGTCAAAAGGCTCTCTCTGTCTCTCTTAAAGGGTTTTGACTAGTGTCTTGATTTTTTGTATCCTAACTCTATCTCTCTCCCTTTTCTCTCTTTCTCCCCTTTCTCATGAACCATCGATTTGACCTTTGACCTGTCTTCCTGTCCCCTCTTCTCTCTCCATCACATTAACGATGGACCCTTGACTCAGGCCTACTCACTCCTGTCTCTGTGTTGATGTGGCCCATGAATAGGTTTCACAAATCTGCCTGTGACTCTACCCTGTTGGGATAGGACCGAACAGTAGTTTATCTTAATTACTATTATATTACAACATGCTTTTCCATTTCAGTGCACACACACACACACACACACACACACACCAGGATGTGTAGTCCTGTTGTAACTGGTGTGGGGTTGGTAGGAGTTAAACTGTACATGTTTCTGTATGAGCTGGGCAGCTGAGCAGAGAATCTGCTGTTTTAATACTTCTGCAACTGCCTGGAACTTCATATGAGACTGTTTACTGTAAGTATCACAGCAACTGTGCTTTAGTTAAGCTCTTCCCCACCTTCTGCAATGCAAACCATTTACACACACACACACACACACACACACACACACACACACACACACACACACACACACACACCAAGGCAATATATATAGCAGGTTATGAATGCATGTGACAGAAATAGAGGGTGTTTCACGCACCAAATAGCGGTACACAGCTACACTCGGAGAAGACACATGTCAAATGTGAAGAAAAGAGTTTAAAGAGACTTACTGTTACCTGTTCCCGGCGAGTTTTGTAACTGTTTCAGGTTTCTTTATAAAAAGAAACTTCTCCGTCTGATTTTCCTGCTGTTTTGCCGACTTCACCACTCCCTCCCTCTCCGCAAACGCTTCTCTCATTCACTGTCAGTGTTTGATGAGGTGGCGCTCTCTCTCTCTCTCTCTCTCTCTCTCTCTCTCTCTCTCTCTCTCTCTCTCTCTCTCTCTCTCTCTCTCTCTCTCTCTCTCTCTCTCTCTCCTCTCTCTCTCTCTCTCTCTCTCTCTCTCTCTCTCTCTCTCTCTCTCTCTCTCTCTCTCAAAAACAGCTGTGGAGACGCATACTCTCCTGCTGTCTTTATAACACAGACGTGCGACTCCTCCCACCTTTCCCGAGCTCCCGCTCGCCTTGCATTAATTTTATAGAAAAGTTGGTAAACTTGGTTTCACGTTTGCATATTCGAAATTCTTTCTTCAATAATTTTAAGACCGTATCAGCAATCGTGCCAAAATGCGCAAATTCACATTTCTGGCAAACAAAACAAATACAACTTTGTTTACGCCAGGAACAGACACATTTTAAGTTGTAAACAACACGTTATTTAAAATGTACTATTGTGACCGCTACAACGTCTAAGGCACCGTCTACAAATTACCTTAACACGGATGCAAGTGGCGGTAGTAAAGGTCCCAGAGCACTGCGCAGTTTTTTTGCAATCATATCAATAGCTTTTAAATAGTCCATCATAAGACCACCAAACAAGTTGTTTTACCCAAAGTGCATCCTACAACTCTAACGTGGTTATTTCTTCTTCTTACCTATTTGTGGTGGTGAGTTTTATTCTAAGAATTTCAATAGCTTTTAAAGGGTGCATCATAAGACCATAAAACAAGTTATTTTATATTAAGGGCATCCTAAGCAACAACCTACAACTCAGATATGGGTATTTCTACCTCTTACCTATTTGTGGTGGTGAGTTTTGATCTAAGAATTTCAATAGCTTTTAAACGGTCCATCATAAGATCATAAAACAAGTTATTATATATTAAGTTAATATATAAGAACTTGTTTTATGGTCTTATGATGGACAGATCACAATGTCATCAGCAAACATCATAGTCCAAGGGGACTCCTGCCTAACCTCGTCCGTCAGTCTGTCCATGACAATTGCGTACAGGAAGGGACTCAGGGCTGATCCCTGATGTAGTCCTACCCTTAATTTAAACCCATCTGTCATTCCTACCGCACATCTCACTGCTGTCACACTGTTCTCATACATATCCTGCACCACCCTCACATACTTTTCTGCTACTCCTGACTTCCTCATACAATACCACAGCTCCTGTCTCGGTACTCTATTATAAGCTTTCTCTAAGTCAACAAACACACAATGTAACTCCTTCTGTCCTTCCCTATACTTCTCCATTAACACTCTCAAAGCAAACATAGCATCTGTGGTGCACTTAGCTGGCATGAAACCAAACTGCTGCTCTCTACCTCTCCTCTAAGCCTAGCTTCTAGGGGTGTGACGATACACTCAGCTCACGAGACGAGACATGATATTGGGTTCACGAGAATGAGACGAGACGAGATTTTAAGAACACTAAAATGACAAATTATATGACTGGACAACAGACTTTTATTTAACTGAGTTACACATGCATTTTGAAATGTTTTATTGTAACTCTTAACATGCATTATGTAAGCATGAACTTTTAATAAACTTCTTCCTCTACAAATTTAAATTAAAATAAAATTTCATAAAAGTTAAAATAAATAAAATTAAATATTTATCCTTTTTTTCAAGCGCAAACAATATTACAGTGAAAATTCCGTCGTAAAGCAATTTTCGTCGTTAAGCGTGACCAGGGGCGAGGCTAGGGTATTTTTAGTGGTGCTAGAGCACCACCGTGAAGTTGCTCAGCACCCCCTGGCTCAACACATTTTTTAAATATTACATTATGCAAAAAACTTGCTCTGCACCTGCACAATACTTTGGTATTGTGCCTCTGTGAGCACTGGGGGCTGGGCACCCCTAAAGACCAGATCCTAAAATCGCCCCTGAGCGTGACCCTAGACGCAATCGTAAATTGGGTTGCCACCTGTCCCGGTGTTACACCAGATTCTGTGACCCTCGAGTTTTGTGACCACAGGGGGCGCTATTTCACAGTTTCTGTTCACAGGCACGAGCGCTTTACGAACGCTACGTAAACTACTCAGATGCGCTTTCTTTTCTCGTTTTGTTGGTGTCCGCGAGCCAAAAGACAACAGATATTTTTGTATTTCCATTTTATCGTCTCTTAATTACATAAATGTACCTAAACAAGAATGTTTTGATCATTTTACACGAAAATAGCAAGCTTCATCGTAAGCAAGCGCTGAAAGATTCTGTAATTACGAATGGTAATTCTGCCCCTTTGGATAAAATGTTTAAATATAGAGTAATAAAAAGTTAGAGTTAATTTTTCTTGGTTTTCTGTTATTGTGGAGTCACGGTGGGGTTTCCTTGGTAGATGATGAAACTGTGCCAGGTCTTTAAACCATAGTTATTCACAAGAGTCATAATTTAACACAGCTGCCACAGAATGTGTGACCCCACTGAATGTCCAGATACTATTGATAATAAAACAAACACATATTTCCAGGAGTCTTACCATCCTCTCACCACTGCAGCCAACAATAAAAATCATGAATGGGATGGAGATGTGAGCCTTTTAACTGGGGTCACATATTCTGACGGCCGCCATCAGAATATGTGACCCCACTGAATGTCCAGATACTATTGATAATAAAACAACCACATATTTCCAGGAGTCTTACCATCCTCTCACTATTGCAGCAAACTTTAAATTTCATGAATGGGATGGAGAGGTGAGCCTTTTAACTGGGGTCACGTATTCTGGTAGCCGCCATCAGAATATGTGACCCCACTGAATCTCTCCGATTGCGGTGTAAAAAATCACAATCGACAAAATACGGCACATTTACATTTTTATTTTTTATTATTTTACATTTACTTTCAACTGGGGTCACCAGTTCTGATGGCCGCCATCAGAATACGTGACCCCACTGGTACTATTTTTTAAATAAACCCACATCTTTCCTGGTGACCTACTATCCCTTCACCTTTTCACCCAGAAAAGGTGTGTTTTTTCACACAGAAAAAACAAGGCTGCACTACCTGGGTAAGACATCTTGCAAATAAGCAAATCCTTTGATCTGGTTCTTATCTGCTTAAGAATCAGACTGATAAATAAACACGTGATTCATTACAGATCCAGTGTGACAACTGCGCAAGGTGGTACCACATGACCTGTGTGGGAAAGCCTGACATAAAGAAGCACTACAGCTGCCTTGCATGTAAATAATTTTTATAATGTAAATTAAAAATGAGTGTATACATGTAAAATAAATGTAAATTTCTATATTTTTTCTTTTGGGCATTTATTTAAATATTTTTGGTTAAACTTGTAACAATTTCTTTTGGAGTTACTAATTATATTTCTCACATTTCCATTTTGGCCCTTGTTTTGGGCTTGTTCATTATTGCCATATAAGTAAGTAAATTTGTATTTTATATGAAGATTGAGTTGTGTATTCTGATACCTCCTTACCAATGTCTTTACATTGTAGTAGTTCAATAGTATCTGGAGATTCAGTGTGGTCACATTTTCTGATGGTGGAAATTCTTTAATTTGTTTAGGGGTTAGGGTTAGTGGTGGGTAGTGGGGGGGTGAAAATGTGAAGGAATAGTAGGTCACCAGGAAAGATGTGGGTTTATTTAAAAAATAGTACCAGTGGGGTCACGTATTCTGATGGCGGCCATCAGAACTGGTGACCCCAGTTGAAAGTAAATGTAAAATAATAAAAAATAAAAATGTAAATGTGCCGTATTTTGTCGATTGTGATTTTTTACACCGCAATCGGAGAGATTCAGTGGGGTCACATATTCTGATGGCGGCTACCAGAATACGTGACCCCAGTTAAAAGGCTCACCTCTCCATCCCATTCATGAAATTTAAAGTTTGCTGCAATAGTGAGAGGATGGTAAGACTCCTGGAAATATGTGGTTGTTTTATTATCAATAGTATCTGGACATTCAGTGGGGTCACATATTCTGATGGCGGCCGTCAGAATATGTGACCCCAGTTAAAAGGCTCACATCTCCATCCCATTCATGATTTTCATTGTTGGCTGCAGTGGTGAGAGGATGGTAAGACTCCTGGAAATATGTGTTTGTTTTATTATCAATAGTATCTGGACATTCAGTGGGGTCACACATTCTGTGGCAGCTGTGTTAAATTATGACTCTTGTGAATAACTATGGTTTAAAGACCTGGCACAGTTTCATCATCTACCATGGAAACCCCACCGTGACTCCACAATAACAGAAAACCAAGAAAAATTAACTCTTTATTACTCTAAATTTAAACATTTTATCCAAAGGGGCAGAATTACCATTCGTAATTACAGAATCTTTCAGCGCTTGCTTACGATGAAGCTTGCTATTTTCGTGTAAAATGGTCAAAACATTCTTGTTTAAGTACATTTATGTAATTAAGAGACGATAAAATGGAAATACAAAAATATCTGTCGTCTTTTGGCTCGCGGACACCAACAAAACGAGAAAAGAAAGCGCATCAGCGTAGTTTACGTAGCGTTCGTAAAGCGCTCGTGCCTGTGAACAGAAACTGTGAAATAGCGCCCCCTGTGGTCACAAAACTCGACGGTCACAGAATCTGGTGTAACACCTGTTTTCCCGGGACTGTCCCGGATTTCACGTCGCTGTCCCGTGTTCATTTAATGTTTTCACTAGGTTAGTTCAAACGACTATTTAGTCTTTTTTTCTCGCTGTGTCCATTTTACACCCGCCCCTGTCAACAATTTACGTTCAAATTGTTGCCGAGATGGGCTACGGTGGAGGCTGCGCTACCTCAGCTTATCGTACACAACACTCCACTGTGCTGCCACTGCTCCTCCGCCCACCTCGCGAAATAAAATAAAAAGTCGGTCTTAACTCCGGTCCGTCGTTAACCAGACCCGTCGTTAAGCGGGGACTCACTGTATTATGTGCAAAACAAAAAGTTCTTCTCTGTCAATACAGAGTGCAAACGGTGCAAACAGAGCCTGACCAAGTATGTCACTGAATTTGCAGCAACTACACTGCCATGTTCATTTTAAAGAATATTAGCATGTCCACATATTAGCATATTAACATCCCCACACTGCTCCCCACATCCTTTGCTGTCTCAACTTGCCAAAGCGCCGTTCTGTCCCTGCTACCTCTGTTCAAGTGAGATATGTTGATTTGAGTACTGAGCTGTGGTGCTGCTGTAAATGTATCTGCATCGTGCTCGTATTAGTCGCGGTGTACGGCATTATTTTCATACAATGTTTGTATGGTCCGTGTCTTATCAGTCACTCTCTTGCCATTTATCATTTCCGCCGGGTACCCAAAATGCTGCCAAACAAACGATTTGAAAGTGGCGGGGGCATCTTCAATAGTAATACCTATATTCTCCGAATAAGGAACCAACTTCAGCCTCGTTTATTACGACAGCTTGCTGGATCACAAATCCCGCGAGACAGATTTTTAACGCGCCGAGAAGTCTCGCTGAGTTACGTCTCGCGGGATCTCGTGACGTCACACCCCTACTAGCTTCAGCTACTCTTTCCCAGATTTTCAGGCTGTGACTGATCAACTTTATTCCCCTGTAATTACTACAGCTCTTGAACGTCGCCCTTATTCTTGAAAATTGGGACCATTATGCTTCGTCTCCACTCCTCAGGCATCTTCTGACCTTCCAAGATTCTGTTAAAATAATAAGACAACAACTGACTACCACAAATTGGTGCAAGGTACAAATACCCACGTTAGAGTTGTAGGTTGTTCTCTAGAATGCACTTTGTGTAAAACAACTTGTTTGGTGGTCTTATGGCGGACCATTGAAAAGCTATTGAAATTATAGAAGAAAATAAAAACCACTTGCCTCCGTGTTAACCGTGTTAAGGTAATTTGTAGATGGTGTTGCGGAGGTGACAGTAGTGCATTTTAAAATAACATGCTATCTACAATTTAAAATACTTCTATTCCTGACGTAAACAGAGTTGTAGGTGGTTGTATATGTTAAATTTATAACAGAGTGCTGCTGCTAACGACGCGTTAGGAAGGAGCTGACGACGTCTCAACATTTTGTAGATTTATTTTTGACAGACATTAAAACATGGCCATCCGCCGACTGGGTTGTGCATATACTGACATATGAAATCTCATGCATAAGAGTATCAGACTACGGGAAGTCCATTATGTCAAGATTACAGTACAAACGTTTATCGTTTTAGCGTTCTCTTGCGCCCTCTGGTGTCATTAAAAGAACATAACACAGGCATCAAAATCCGTCACCTTTCGGCGGAATTCTCCATATATGTAATGCTGCAGGCCGGAGCCCCGGTGGGCGTGGGTAAAGGGCGGAGCATGTGTCAATCATTTTCGAATGCAGCCAATCAGATAATAGACTTTTGTTGTCAATCAATTTTTATTAAGCCAATTATCAGCCAGAGTTAGCTGTCAATCATTTTTTACTGCAGCCAATCATCTTAACAGATCTGCCAAAAGAAGGCGGAAACTGCACGGAGAATCTCTTTAAACAGAAGTATATGCCGCTCTTACACAAAAGTAGCTGAATAAAAACATTAGAAGAGCTATGACTTTAAACATTTTTAAATCCAAGTTTAAAATACTTCTCACTTATTTTTCTGGAACGGCACTTTAATGTTTTTTTCCTTTATTGCACGTATTGCATCATTTGTACATCATATATATACGTGACGAGTGTAAATTGTTAGCGGAGGGGGGGTGTAAATGGACACAAATTAAGTATTATATCGCGATCGATCGCCAAGTATAAACGCCTCCGCCGAGCTGAGCGTTGAGGAGCGATTTTGATTGGAGGATCGTGCTCTATTTTTTATTATTAATTTTTTTACTGATGCTGGTCCAGCGTGTCGCGTGTCACTGATTATGCCTCGGCGTGCCAACGGTGGCCCGCGTGCCATAGGTTGCCGACCCCTGCTGTAGAGCCTTTGAATATTAAAACCATTGTAGAAATTAAGTTCAGATGTGACCAGCAATGGAGCGCAAGTAAAAGGACGCGATCACACAGTCTCATTGAAAATGTAGGAGTTAATGAATAAAGTGCACCAACGCAAAACCCGTGACATAATCCCAATAAAGTTTGAAGACCAGTATTTTTTTATATAATCAGGCATTGCTTTTAATCGTCATAATTATGGAGGGCTAGCTAGATATCGTATGCTCACCGTGTACATCTTTCGCCAAGAGAAATTCGTGGGCAGAGTTTAATTACATCTTTGCGGGAGTCATTGAGTTGGATTAACTCTGATTTGATCAACTCTGTCCGATAACTCCAACACTCCATCGTCATTTGATTATATCAAAACAATACTAGTCTTCAAACTTTATTTGGATTATGTCACGGGTTTTGCGTTGGTGCACTTTATTCATTAACTCCTACATTTTCACTGAGACTGTGTGATCGCGTCCTTCTTTTACTTTACTTGCTGAGCTTAATTTCGACAATGGTTTTAATATTCAAAGGCTCTACAGCAGGGGTCGGCAACCTATGGCTCGCCGGCCACCGTTGGCACGCCGAGGCATAATCAGTGGCACGCGACACGCTGGACCAGCATCAGCAAAAAATTAATAATAAAAAATAGAGCACGATCCTCCAATCGAAATCGCTCCTCAACGCTCTGCTCGGCGGAGGCGCTTATACTTGGCGATCGATCGCGATATAATACTTAATTTGTGTCCATTTACACCTCCCCTCCGCTAACAATTTACACTCGTCACGTATATATATGATGTACAAATGATGCAATACGTGCAATAAAGGAAAAAAACATTAAAGTGCCGTTCCAGAAAAATAAGTGAGAAGTATTTTAAACTTTGATTTAAAAATGTCTAAAGTCATGACTCTTCTAATGTTTTTATTCAGCTACTTGTGTAAGAGCGGCATATACTTCTGTTTAAAGAGATTCTCCGTGCAGGTTCCGCCTTCTTTTGGCAGATCTGTTAAGATGATTGGCTGCAGTAAAAAATGATTGACAGCTAACTCTGGCTGATAATTGGCTTAATAAAAATTGATTGACAACAAAAGTCTATTATCTGATTGGCTGCATTCGAAAATGATTGACACATGCTCCGCCCTTTACCCACGCCCACCGGGGCTCCGGCCTGCAGCATTACCCTTCTCGAATTCGCCGTTTTTAAGTTAACAAGGGTGACGTACGCGAATCGTGTAGATACGAGGACTTTTTTTTAGCGAACCGTAACCATTAAACCTGGGCCCGCTCCCATCCCCCCCCCCCTCCCCCGGAAAAATATATGTTTCCTCTCCTAATTAACTGCAATAAAGAAAAGAAAATTGAGACGACAGTCAGGGTTGCCAACTTTTGACGCTTGGAGTGAGATTTTAACCTGGAGCCGGTGGCGAGTGTATTTTGTGGCGAACGTAAAACGGACACAGATTCAGTGTTATATCGCCGGTGGATGGCGCCAGATCTAGCGAACTAGTAACGTATTGAATCATATATGTGGATCTGAGGTAAATAAACTGGATTTTTTTTTTCGGCGTGAGATATCGGAAGTGTGGCGTGAGAGCGTGTGAAAACGGTCAAATGCGTGTGTCTCACGCTCAATACGTGAGAGTTGGCAACCCTGCGACAGTACAGCTTTAGACACGCAATAAACAATAACATATGTACTAGATAACTTCTTAAGCAAAATAAAGTTTCACAGATCCGTGTTCCTCGGGAACGGAATATGTAAACAACGCGCACGAGGGCATCAAAGGAATGAATCGAAACTAAGCTAACGCTAGCTAGAGTCACCACAGCGGGCGGAAATCATCATACAGTTAAGCCCGCCCACTAAGAGGGAAGATATGATTGGTCAATTTTACTGTCATTCAGGGCCGGCGCCAGAACATATACAGTGAGGGGGCGTCAGAAAATTTCGGGGGGGCGAACGTAAGTTGTTGAGGGGGGGGGGGGGAGGCGAACGTAAAATAAAATGTAAAATAAATGGGTCTTATTTTTTACATTGAGGGGGCGGGACACCTCGCCTGAGGGGGCGACGCCCCCATTCGCCCCCCCGTGGCGCCGGCCCTGCTGTCATTTGAAACTGGTATTGCGCTGAATTATATCTGCCCGGCCCTCTGTAAATGAACACCGGGACCACCAATCACCAACATTCTGCGGAGGCATCACAGTCCTGATAAGGGGAGACACAGGCTGACAGGCTTATATATATATATATATATATATATATATATATATATATATATATATATATAATCATATTTACTTAATAAGCAAACAGAGCACTTCCGAAATTGGCTATTTCAATGACACAGTGGCCAGCAATTTCCGCCCAGAACCATCATAGAGGTCAAGTTGCGTTTATACGAATGTTCTTCATTCATGTTATTCATTAACTGCTAAGCGGGACGAGAAACAGGACCTAGTGCTATCTACACCGGGGACAAGGCAGAAGAGCGTACATTTACCACTACATTTACCAGATCGTACATTTACCACTACATTTACCAGATCGTACATTTACCACTACATTTACCAGATCGTACATTTCCCAGTGGATTTAATTGTGTAACGTTTGGAAGAGACAGAGAGGGATCCTCATGCAAAAGCACAGTGCTCTTTATTTGGCAGATAGATACAACCAGAGAATGCGAGGTGGTAATGCATAAACGGAGTTGATCTAATGCCGTTTGTTGAGAGTGGTCTATCCGGTCCGGGGTCGTAACGGGAAGGCAGAGTCCGTACGGTACCTGAGGGCTAGGCAGGAGACGGGGTCGAGGAAACAGGCAGAGGTCGGTACACAGGAGAAACAGCAGAGTATGATAACGCTCGGTATGCAACATGGTTGGCAATACTTCGCGACGAGGTGTTGTGATGACGGTGTATATGAATGCCTGGAATGTGGGCATGGTGATGAGGAACAGCTGAGTCCTTAATGGCTATCAGGTGACATTCCTGACAAATTGGGTGATTAATGGTTTCAATCGTTTTCATATTTTGCGGTTACTGCCGTTCACTACAGCTTGCGTTGAACACTGTCAGATCTAGCCACAAGCTCTTGTGAAAAATAGGTAGATAGATAGGCCTATTAAATTCCCCCTTCTCACCTTTATAACCCCTGACCCATTTTCATATTTTCATGCCTGATTCATGAAACTCATGGAGTCAACATTAATTGGTCTCAACTATGTCATTTTAAAGTGAATTTGACCTACCATCAACAGAGACTGAGTTACAAGGGGGGGTGCCTTTTACGGCAGGCTACCTGCCAAGAAACGCACCCCCCCCCCCTCCGTTTTGGCTACACTGGTGTTACACCTGTGATAAAAGGGGGAAAACTGATGAAAATGATATATTCACAAAAAACAAATGCTTTAGATTCACATGTTTTGGAGTCAATTCCATCCATTACTATAAAAAAAAAAAAAAAAATTTAGTTTTGAAATAACAGTTTTTAGTTTGAGTTCCTGGTTTGCTTGGTTTTTTTTTTTGTTAAAAGAATAGAATACATTTACTGCACATTTATATAAATAATTGAAATAATTGGTAGAAAGAAAAAAAAACAGCAACAGTGCTAGGTTAGGCCAAGTATTTACAACAATAATAATGGCTACGACAACAACGGTAATAAAAAAACAATTTTATGTGCAAGCTGGACACATATAATCTTTATCAACTGGTGGCTTCTGGACGCAGTCATATTGGTACCATCTCTCACAGTTGTCACAGCATATCTGGAACAAAAAGAAAAGCAGGTCTAACTGAAAGGTGCCCATCTAGAGCATAGAAATTACTATCATGCTTTACATTTTTAGTCCAAAGATTTGATGCAGTGCTCTATTGATAAGTTATGTGGAGCTTTTCTAAAGTGCAAAGATGTTACATAATAAATTATTGAGAATGACATGCAAATGAGTGCAGTAAAGAGTTAGCATATTAAACTGCTTAAAAGGTGAGTTTATAGGACTTGAGCTGAGTAGAGTTTCACGAGAGGTTTGTTCCATCACTAGGCGGTGTGGAAACTGAGGCCGCATGACCTAGACATACGAGCATGCTCATGGACATAATTTTTATTTCAAAAGTGGGGGGGACATGGATTCGTCGCTATTTAAATATTTGGTTTTAACCGTAAAAAACCGTAACCCCCCCCCCCCCCAAATTACGTCCGTGAGCATGCTTAAACAGAGACATGTCAAGGGCCCAGAGGTGGAAGCCTGGATGCAAAGCAGTGAAAGGCTGAGCCTTTTGAAAATGAAAATGTGAGAATTAGACCGTTCTTACTTGAACAGGAAGCCAGCATGGTGTTTTCAACAAGAATCAGATGTTGACAAACAATATGAGCTGCAGTATTTTGAATGCTTTCTAGAAGCCAGCAAAATGTGAGTTACAGTAGTCAAGTCTGAAGATGACTAGAGCTTACTGATGTTGCTCGTATTGATTTAGCATTTCAAGAGAAAAGATCAAACTCATGAGGAGCTCCAGCAATGACACTTGAAAGTGAAGTTGTGGGTGAGCCATTCCAGGCTACATGAACAGATAAGCCGTGAAGATAGGATGACAACCAAGCATCACAAGAAAGTGATGAAATTCACATGTAGTAGTTCACAGTATCGAAAACAGTAGACCAATCTAGTAGGATGTGAACAGAAGACAACCTCTTCCTGGCTTTGTGGGGAGGTTTTGTTATTGACAAGACAGCAATATCTGGTGAATACCCTGGTCTGTACCCCAGATTGTACGTGGCAGGGATGACTGCCTTTTGGCAAAAGTTGGTCCACTCAAGTGTTAAAGAAATTTGTTCCTCTGTTCTAAGGGCTCTGACAGAAATTTGAGCAAATGAGTCAAAATTACAGTATAACTGAGTATAATTCACAGTTTGTAGGATTTAAAGGATCGCTGAGAAAATCCCTGACATAAGTTCTGTTGCTTATCCATGTTGTGGAAACAAAAGCTTATAACCTGAATTTAAATTCATCGATTGGTTTTAGAAATGATTCATATGAAAGCTGAAACCCTCCCAAATGAGATTTAATTTACGAAGAAAAAATTGCTTCACTGCAGAAATATTGATCATTTAATGAACACAGAAAGGTCAGATTTTGGCAAGACAAAAGTTGTGTCGCCCACAGAAAGTAAGGTGAAAATCAAACAAATAATTCACTTCATATACAAATATATGCTTCATAACACTGGTGAATGACGTTGCGGTGCTATTAGAGCCATATTTAATCAGTGGGGAACCGTCAGGGCCCTCTACGCCCTCTCAGAGGGCCTAAAATATTCTTAAAACATAAATATATATAATACAATTTATCCAATTTTATTTTATCTACACAGTTTGACAATCGACATGTAAACAATTACAAAAATATAAGCAAATAAATTATTTACCCGTGTTTAAATATTTTTTTTAATTCCAGTTTAATTCCTGGGGGTGGGAGCGGGCCCAGGTATAATGGTCATGGTTCGCTACTGTATTTAATATTTTGTGTGACTTCCACGAGCTTGAAGGACCGCATCTATGCAGTTCGACAATGATTCATACAATTTATTGATGAAGTCATCAGGAATACCAAAGAATGCAGTCTTACATGCCTCCCAGAGTTCATCAAAATTCTTTGGTTTTGTCTTCCAAGCTTCCTCTTTCATCCTACCCCAAACATGCTCAATGATGTTCATGTCTGGTGACTGGGCTGGCCAGTCCTGGAGCACCTTGATCTTCTTCGCCTTGAGGAACTTTGATGTAGAGATGGATGTATGAGATGGAGCACCAACCTGCTGCAAAATTTGACCCCTTTTATGATTGGTAATGTAAGAAAGGGAGTTTGTGAACTTCTTGATATTTTAGGCTATTGATATTGCCTTCCACCTTGCAAATATTTCACACACCCCCATACTGAATGTAACCCCAGACCATGATCTTTCTACCACCGAACTTGACTGTTTTCTGGGTGAATCTTGGATCCATATGGGCTCCAGTAGGTCTCCTGCAGTATTTGTGGCGGCTGTGGTGTAATTCAACTGAAGATTCATCTGAGAAAACCACCTTCTGCCACTTTTCCAGCATCCATCCATTTAGCAGCCTTTTGTTTAAAGCTGGCTTCTGGGCACTGATTCGACCATGGAGGCCATTTCGAGACAGAATCTTACAAACTGTTCTAGTTGACACAGGGACTTGAGGTGACCAGGCCTGGTGGAGCTCTGCTGCAGTGGAAGAGGGACTGGCTTTGGAATTTCTAACCAACAAACGTTCCTCCCGAGTAGTTGTCTTGTGGGGTCTGCCGGACCTGGGCTTGTCAAAAACATCTCCAGTCTCTTCAAATATTTTTTTAATTCTTTGTACTTGACGCTGAGACACATTAAAGGTGCCAGCCACCTCTGCAGTGGATTTGGTCTTCAGCATCTTGATAATCAAGGCTTTGGTCACAGGATGGATTTGTGGCATGTTGTCAGAGGTCAAGTTGCAGTGCAAGTGAAGGTCTGGGGTGCTGGCGTTCCTTTTATACACACCCACTAATTAACCAATCAATTAGTGAGCACAGGTGAGGCTGTAAACTAGGATTAGGTGCATTATACGACAAGGCGACAAAACTTTTGTCTTGCTAAAATCTGACCTTTCTGTGTTCATTAAATGATCAATATTTCTGCAGTGAAGCAAATTTATTTTCGTAAATTAAATCTCATTTGGGAGGGTTTCAGCACAATTCCAGGGTCAGCACAACATGATAATCGAAGTTGTGTAGTCCTGCTTCCCACTCCTGATACCAAAACACCATCTGACACAATGGGCATTGTCTAAAGAAAGTGGACACATCTACAAAAGGAAAAAAACAAATACAAAAACATAGCAGTGTGCTCTACTAAATAATATTAAAATGGCCAAAGTTAATAGGAAAGTGAACTTACTCTCAATGATGCCACCTATACCCACAATCCGGGCTTTGTCCGTTATCATGACTGGACCTTTCAGCGAGGGCTTCCCAGAAGTGACAGTACATTTTGTTTCTTTTGGAACTAGTCTTGTTGGGTAACTGAATACTGGTCTGGGAATAGTCAGTTCTTTTAGAAGTTTGGAAGGAACTTTTTTCTGAGTGAAAATGTATTTCACTACACGTTCCAGGTTGTTTGTTGGTGGGTAGATGATCCTGGGCTGATCTATCACTGCAGCAGGTGAAACAGTTTTTGTCTCAAATAAATGTCTTTGTGTTTGAAAAAGATGCCATTTTGCAACACTTTTGTGCACACAAGACATTCTTGGCTTTGCACAGGGACAATGCCATGAATTCGTCTTTTGCCTGAATGTCACCAGGATTCATCCAAGACGACAGGAGTGTTTCATTTCTGGCTCATGAATTGAGCCTCATTTTATTTCAGATGAGCCTCTGAAATGCACTTCTATAGAAAAAGGCACATGAGCTGCCATGGCTGTATTTTGCCTTTTTAAGCAGGTATTTTTCCTTGATACACCCAATACTGTATACTTAGATGTACCATTTCATCAAGAACTCCCTCATCAAGTAACTCCTCACTAGCAGTGTTAGCACAGTAGTAAACAAATCGAACATGTTTACAATGGTTGTGAACACATTTACTACGTTGTGCTAGACGCTGGTACTGCTGGCAGTCTTCTAATTCACAGCCAGTGAATTTGACTTTGCCCCATGTCTTCCTCTGTACATGGGCAGGCACAGAAAAACCATGACTACCCCTCTGTACTGCATAAATACCGATAAAACTGAATGCACCAAAGGCGAGTCTAAATCAGTGCTCTATCCTTTACAGTAGATAGCATGGAGGGAGCAGAGGTGCAGGGTGTTTTTTCAGGGGTAGGTGTGGATGTCCCGCATGTTGAGTCTTGACATGCTTTTAAATGAAGACATATTGTCTCGCCTCAGAATTGTTTTAGAACACATGGGGCAGTGATAATGTCCCTCTGGTCTGCAATTTTGATGGTATCTGTTTATTCTGTAAAAACACAATGAATAATAAAAAACATAAAACATCAACTTGTCAACCTGATAATAATAAACTAGCTGCAGTTAATGTAATTGGGTCTTAATACCTTTGAAGTGTAATGCATTTTCCGAGTGAATTTCAATGTGCTTCTTAACTTTTGCCAGATTGGTTGGCTTGAAGAGTTCGACAGGGCGCAATGGGCAATCAAACATTTTGCAACAGTCTGTACATCTTGTTAATGATGGAGTTGAACCAAAAATCCAGATAGAAGAGTGCATCTGAATAAAAAGAAAAAAAAATGTAAGAAGTCTGCACATCCTACAAACTACAATCAACATGACCTGCAATATACTTAAAAAAAGTATTTATACTTGTACATTCCTACCGGATATTTAATACTAGTTACCTTATTATTGATTTTGGCATCTAAAACACCTTCTAGTACACCAGTCACTTTTCAAGCTGATAATCTTTCACTGTTTGTCTTACATTATTCATTGACACTCAAATTGTCAATAAGATTAAGAACAATGAACAATAAAGTGTATTAATGTGGCCATGCAGGATGCAAAACGAACTTCAAGACGAACTCACAAAAAGCGAGTCACAAAAAGCATGCACAGACACAGACATACACGCACAGACATACACGCACACGCAGTGTACAAAACAAAAGAGAACAAAAACACATTTTCACTTACAGCCTTATCAATTGTTCGTCAGTCCAATTGGCCTGCTGTCAAGTCAAGTAACCTTTGCTAAAAGTAGCTGGCGATCAAGATTATACAGGACCTCCTCTCTGGAACCCCAATAGGTCCCACACATAGACATAATATACCCTGATAGCACATATATGTCTCAGAGACGTCTACTGGATGTAACAGTTCGTCTGGAATATGTATTTAATAGAGTGTGTGCTCATCGGCAATACGTCTCTGATATGTATATGTGGATCGTGTAAGACCTTCAGCAGCTGCATTCCAGACCCATCTAGTTGCGTCATGATCGCGCCTGCGTCTCGGAGACGCTTATGAGATCTCTCCTAGACTATTTAATACAGCGTTTATTCATCTGCAGCATGTCTTTTAAACGTCAGGCTTGGATGCCAAAATGACGTTCATATGCTGCATTCCACTTATATGTACAGTATAGCTAAAACGCAACATCTGAAAATACCTGAATGTGGCATTTTAAAATCAAATCTTCTTAGATTAAATTACATTTAAAGCTAGATTTTATATTTTTCTTCCTCCCTAAGTTAAAGCTATGAAATATACAAACAGCGAGATCGTATGAGTCATTAAGAAGCCTAAAGACACAAACAGAAATCTACACTGGAAAAATTATGCTATATTAATTTATGTAATTAATTAATATTAATATTATTACCCCAAAACAAAATTAAGTGAAAGGGATTTTTCTTTAACATGTTTATTTAACAGAAAATATGCAACAAATGTGTAATTAACCAATTAAAAGATTAGCGTCTTGCTGGTGCCAGGCGGAGGTAGTCTCTTAGGCATTTTTCGGCCTCTGCTTCCGTGGGAGCTGGTAGCGCCGGGTTCTTCACTGCGGCAGCTGTGTGTCAAAATGTAGAATATTAGGCCTATTACTATTCTTGTTAAAGAGGCATAAGGGCTACACATTTATCAGCTGTATTACCCTGAATACATTAAACTGCATGTAAGAAATAAGGTATTAGGCTACAAGCATAGTAATTAATTGGAGGGGGACTAGTATTTTCCTAAGGTGTTATTTACTGGTCATTTCGTCATAAAACTTTAAAAACGTGTGAAAACCACATGACCTATAAGCGTCCGTAAACGCTATGCACTTCCTGTTGAAGCTAATAATGTAACATGTAAGTCATTCCAATATACTCACCAATAATAAGCTGTCCACAAGCTGTCTGTTTTAATCCTCGCTTGTGTCCCCTGCCACACAAGTTAAGGCTTTTTGCCAGGTTTGGGGTGAAGACCTTGCTGGCAATCCGCCATATCGTTTTTTTTAATTGTGTGGCCTCCACTTAGTGACAGCGTGTTGGTCTGAAATAATTCACAATAAGAATATAAATGGATAAACAGCAATCTCACTGCACTAACTGCACCTCCATAACATATGACACTTCATAACATATGTCCTAGGACATGTACATTCTGTTTTGCATTTAGTAATCAGGGTTCTTATTTAAAATCAGTTAATATCTTATTTATTGTATTGACTTAAAGTAATTAGAGTGATTAGATTAGAAGTTATAGTGAAGTTAGTAGAAGTTATATAGAAGTTACAGTGATTAGAAGTTTTTGACTAATAATATAAAACTGTATACTGTCTTGGATAAAATATTTGCACTTCTTTTTAGAAAATGTTTAGATATTGACAGATTGGTAAACCTCCACCCATTTCTGCAGGCAGAGACAGACAGAGAGACAGAGACAGACAGACACAGACAGACAGACAGGGAGGGAGGGAGGGAGGGAGGGTCCAGTTCCCCCTAAAGAGCAAGCCAATGGTGACAAGGAAAAACTCCATATGATGGTGGGGATTAGGAAGAAACCTCGGGAGGACCAAGACTCAAAAGGTAACCCATCCTCCATTGGGCAGCCCGTTAGCACAAGTCCATATTTGTGGAGACAGAGTGTTGGTGGTAGCTATATTTGATTTACAGTTTTTCTCAGTCGATATTCTGTAGTATATCAAATGAACCAATACATGTTACACACAAAATACAAAGTTACACAGAACACAAAGTTACACATGACTGTATGTGGGAGACTGATTGAAATTGGCCTGGAATCAAGTTTGTATAGCAATATTGTTTGACTGTATTGTTTGCACTGCAATTTGTTGACAAACAAATCTGACTGAAATTCAGAAAAGACAGACAGCTGACTGGAAAAACTGCAAAATTAGAAACTTACTCTAGACATTCAAAACAACCTGAGCACATACAGCCTCCAGAGAAAATACAGAAAAAGGAACCTCTGCCACCCCTATGAGCTCATTTTGATGTCTTTTATGGTATAAGAATGCAAAAATGTAATACAAAAAATTTAATAATGTCAGAATTACTGTAATGTCAGTGTGCAGCATTACATCAGAGTGCACATTTCTGAATTTACATACATTTTCTCTATGAAATGTTTGAACGATTGAACACAGACACAGTTTTTCTTCCAATATTCAGCTGCACCCAGCGACCAGCTTCAGCCATTGTGAGATCATGACTTACATGTAAAACAAACATGGTCCACAATTGTTGCCCTTATTTCACTGTTTTGTCCCCTCAGCCTTACACAACACAATCTTACCCCTCTACACCACACAGTCTTACTCTTCTTCTTGGCTGTTCACCCTGTACATGGCCTCGTGTTTCCATTATGAGACTTTGTGATACTGCAGTGTTTAGCATCTATAAATGTAAATGTACAGTAAAGGTTCATGAGATACACCTCTGGCCTGATGGTTGAGACCATTGGTTGATCTAAACTTTCACAAACTCCCTATCTTACTGTAACTGAATGTTCACATGCGAATAATTTTATCAAGTTAGGATAAAATTACCAAAATGTAACAACAACAAAAAAAAAGTTAAATGATGCCTTAGAGATCAGTGATGGCTTAGTTACCTTGAAAAAGTAATCCGATTACTGATTACTCCTTTTAAAAGTGACTTAGTTACGTTACTGATTACTTGATTTTAAAGGTAACTACGTTAGATTACAAGATACTTTAGTAGTTACATTCAGCAGCAAAATATTTTTTTCCAATACTCACTTTATTGAAAGTGCATTTTTAACAGTAACAATGTATTGAAGCAGGTTCGGTAACCGAGGCAGAAACTGCTTAATCCAAAAAATCCTGAGGAGGGAAACTATTGATAACGCAACCCTGGCGCGCGCAGGCGCCGCCCCCCAAGTGTCACTTAAAGGGCTAAGACACCTTGAGTGGCCAAGTGGAATTCGCCGTGAGGAGTAGTAGTCGCTACAGTATCTCCTGACATTACGTTTGTGTAGCTGCGCGGTATTATTTGTACATTTATTTGGTAACGTAATACAAGCGAACTGTTCAGTCAGATAGCTATTTGTTGTGAAACGAAATACCATTACAATTTCAAGCATTTTAAAGTAGGCTACGTTAGTCAAAATTCCAGCACTTTTCAAACGTGGAACACAATGTAGGGACTTGGATTTTTTCAAAATTATTTAATCACATTTAAAATAGTTTTATTAGATGCAGCACAATATAACTAAAAAAAGATGCCTCAATTGTCAAATTTGATCAAGCCAGTCCAAAGATATTCACATTTAAATCGGCCCTATTATTTTAATGCAATTAACCTAAATCTTGTGATCAAGAAATGTGCGCCAGTTTTAGCATGTGGCCATAGTTGCCAGGTTCACGGTTTTAATCGCAAATTGGGCTTTTTTGAAAATCCAGCCGCGGGTAAAAAATCTGGGGTCGCGGGGTGCGGTTTTTTGGGCTACTTTTGAGTTGGGCTACCGCGGGAGTTACAAGTCAACACAAAGAATCGATCGCGATATAATACTTAATTTGTCTCCATTTTAAACACTCGCCACCCCCTCCCCCGTCAATAACTTTGGGCTTGTTTAGGCTGCTGAAGGGCGGGTTTTACACTGACTTTGTGCGGTATATTTTTGTAGGACCTGGCAACCCTGGCTAGTTTTAGCATGTGGCTAGTCCGTGCCCGCCGTTATCATGGTTCGTCGGACCAACACGTTGTCTTGGGAGCCTTAAAACACTACATTAAACTGTATAGACTGGGATAAAACGTAAGGAAACAATAAACAAGAATATAATGTAACAGTCCACGTATCTATTAATATCTTTTGAACAGTCCCAAAATGTTTTTGAACGGTCCAAACGCGAAGTTAAAATTCAACCAGGCTCAAAAAGAAACAGGAGCGCGAAATGCGAATTCTTCTAACGGGATGAGAGAAAGCGGACATTCATTTATGTCATATTACGAAAACTCTGGGAAGAACCTCCTACAAACCGATGAAAACAGCGATTTTTTTTTACCGCGCGCTTGCGATGACTGATTTCGCGTAGACAGCGCGACCGGAGAAAAATGACCGCGGCTCAATCATTGTCAAGCGGAAATATCCAAGTCCCTACACAATGCAACATTAAAATTCTTCAGGTAAATGTTCCTTCCCCTGTTTTTGAGGGGTATTTTTATACTTACGCAATAATACACGAGAGGAAGTGCTATAACGTGTAATATTGGCACTGCTGTGCTGCGTCGTATGGCCGCAGGCCTTTAACTGTGGTATACTACCACATATCGCTACGGGAGGACACTGCAAAAAGTTACTTGTAAAACGTGCTCGCGCTCTCACAGGGTCGCGCGCAGCGTGCGGAGTCGAGCGCTACGGTCAGACGCAAAAGTAGAACTGAGCCAAGAACAAAGCAAATATATATATTTTTACTAGGGAAAATAAAAATAGTAACGCACAGTTACTTGGATAACTTGGATTACTGGACTGGAAATAGTAGCGCGTTATATTGTTACCGAAAAAAGTGGTAAGATTAGAGTAACGCGTTACTGACATCACTGATTATGACAACATGTTCAGCACTTTTGCATGCAATGACCAAGGCGATGACCTAAAGACTAAATGTTTTGGAAAGTAAGACAATTCAAACAGACAATCCATACAATACATTTTGATAAACATAACATAAGCAATTGATTATGTAAAAAACAAAAGACAATTGTCCATGTCCATTTGCAAAATGTACAAAAGCATTTGCAAAATGTGAAACACAATGGGAAATGCAATTATGATGTGCACAAGTGACAAGGAGATGTGGAGACTGAATGAACAGTTTTGAGAATTTCAATTCTAATCTGAGAAATGAACCAAATCGACTGAGAAAAACTGTAATGGGAAGTCATCTATGAATTAACTTACCATCCTCTGCTTCAGCCCATTGTCTAACAGTCTTTCCTCTAAATCTTCTAGGGCCTCCATTGAATTTAGTGGGAAAACTTTAATTTCCTCCTCATCCTGGACCTGTTGTGGGGACAAAATTCGCCGGCCACCCACAAGAGACTCAACAAGTGATGTGAGGGAAGTAATCTTCAGGTCCATCTCTCAGTGCCTCTAACACTGCTGCAAAAATAAGATAGAAGTTATCCTTTTACTCATTGTAAGCAATTTATAAACTACTTTGTCTTAAAGACCAAACTTAAGTGTGCACTGATTATTGATGAACTGCCTTGAGGGTCCCTGTTGTGCAGTGGGCACTGTTTACAGTACAAGGTTTAAATAAACATTAATTTTAGTAATCTAAGAAGTGATTGTAAATATGAGTGTTTATTTATACATACTGACAAATATCTATACAAACTATAACATGCTCCAAAATGGAGCTGATAAAATAGACAGTAAGCATGCATACAAGGAGGTGCATGTGTGTATGGCTTGTAAAGTTTAAGATAAACTCACCATTTGTATGATGACAAACATCTTGGCTTTGTCTTGTGTCCTGAGATGGCCATGTGTACGTATTGGGCATGTTCCACCTTGTTTACCCTTGTTGTGGTGTAGGTGCTGTTAACATGGACATTTAAGAGAGAGAGAGAGAGAGAGAGAGAGAGAGAGAGAGAGAGAGAGAGAGAGAGAGAGAGAGAGAGAGAGAGAGAGAGAGAGAGAGAGAGAGAGAGAGAGAGAGAGAGAGAGAGAGAGAGAGAGAGAGAGAGAGATAGATAGATAGATAGATAGAACAAAATGGTTATAGATAGAAAGAGAGATGTAGGTAGATTAATCAATAAAATATTTTTAACCAACTTTATGTTCAATCAGGGCCTACAACTGAATGATAAGCAAACATCAAGTGCCTATGGTTGGCAGCGAGGTTTGAAATTAATGAAGTAGATCGCTTTCACTGCGAACTAAAACACTAATAATAACAACCATACAAACTACCCCACTCTGAAAAAAAATTCACACACGAAGAGGTGACAGTGAACTTTTATTTTGATACACTTTTATTTTGATGTTTTGAATAGGCGCCTCAGCAGGGTACCTAAGGGTCCTCGAGAACTCACAATATAAAAGCACCATCCTGGCCTGTCTTGGCCACATTTCAATCTTTCTTCTAAGCAGGAAAGGGCTCCTTGCAATATTCTGAAGCGCTGCAGCAATTGGTAAGCATTTGTTTAGACGTTACTGGTTTTTCTATTCAAAACTATCCGTAATTGATGTTTGCCGTTGCTAAAAGCCAGATTGTGAGACCCTTTTCGACGTGTGGCACCTCTGGCATGTTGAAAAATGCACAACAATTCAGTTAATTTGCCACTACCAGCATTTTCATACGACTTTCATACAACAGTGCTGGGGTAATTTGCATCCCATTAGGCCAGGTAGAATTGAGTTCATGCTTCTTGTGTGGCCCATATTCAATAGTATTTTCAGAATTTGCTGTGGGCCATATTCAATAGTATTTTCAGAATTTGCTGCAGGCTAATGAAAACTGGTCTAATGTCCAAACTGCAGCCCACCTCTGCATTAGGCCATCCTTTGTTATATACATGCAGTCACTACTAGGTAATGCTAAACAGGGGGATGGGTGATAGTGTGAACTGTTGATCCATTGACTCAGATGGAGAAGAAAAAACCCTTTAAGAAAAATCTGAACTTTTGCAGTGAGAACAATCCAATATTAGTACAAAGGAGGCAGACTTGAGATGTTTTAGAATTATAGTTCAAATAATGTCTGTCAGTGTTATAACGGAGAGAGATTACTGCAGACGTAGGAAACTTGTTAATAAAGTGCATAAACTTGAATAAACTGCACCAAAGTATTTAGCCTATCTGGCTACATGCTAAGTGAAATAAAATAGAATAAAGGTCTAAAAGGCCATCCTTTGTTATGTACATGCAGCCACTACTAGGTAATGCTAAACGGGGGGGGATGGGTGATAGTGTGAACTGTGTTGATCCATTGACTCAGATGGAGGAACTTTTGCAGTGAGAACAATCCAAAGTTAGTACAAAGGAGGTAGACTTGAGATGTTTTAGAATTATAGTTCAAATAATGTCTTTGTCAGTGTTATAACGGAGAGAGATGACTGCAGACATAGGAAACTTGTTAAATAAATAGAATAAAGGTCTAAAAGGCCATCCTTTGTTATGTACATGCAGCCACTACTAGGTAATGCTAAACGGGGGGGATGGGTGATAGTGTGAACTGTGTTGATCCATTGACTCAGATGGAGAAGAAAAATCCCTTGAAGAAAAATCAGAACTTTAGCCATTTTTGACCAATCCGCATGTCACCTTTTGCAGTGAGAACAATCCAAAATTAGCACAAAGGAGGCAGACTTGAGATGTTTTAGAATTATAGTTCAAATAATGTCTGGCAGATTTATAACGGAAAGAGATGACCGCAGACATAGGAAACATGTTAATAAAGTGCATAAACTTTAATAAACTGCACCAAAGTAAATAGCCTATGTGGCTACATGCTAAGTGAAATAAAATAGAACTATAGTACTATATTACAATATTATAAATATACACAATGGAGGTAACTGAGATGGGTTCTATATTTTTTAAATGTTGCAGCCATTAGATCGAAATATGCCGGTACCAGGTAACCAGGGATGGGTGTGATTGGTGGTAGTGTGAATGATGATAACGATTATGTATGTATCCACCTACATGTGGATAAAAATCCATGTCACCATATTTCACTTACTCTGTTGACTTAGAAGCAAAGATGCCAAAGGTTTGCAGAACACAGCATGCTTTGGATGTGGTCCTCAACCAAGTCGACCCCTGTGACTCCGAGGGAGAAGAAATAATTCTTGATCAGAGTAGTGACTCTGAAATCTCTTCTGGTAAGATTTCCTATTTTTGTTTGCCAGTTATAGCTGTTGTGTTTTTGCAAGAGACACTGCAAAAAGTACCATCTGGATAAGTTAAAATTGCTCAAGAATATTATTCTGTTTCAAGTAGTTGAGGGCTTTTTGTATAAATTTATGTAAAAATATCTTTACCTATTGGCAATTTTTCAAAAGGGAAAAAAAATCAGAGCTATTTTGACTAATCAATATGCCACTTATTGCAGTGAAATTGTGAAAACAATCCTACATTAATTCCAAGGAGGCGTACTTGAGATGTTTTGGAATTATAATTAGGGTTCACACACATCTCAGGACTCTGTCACGCTTTGCAGTTTCTAAAAACATTTGGCCACTATTTTGGAAAATCAAGCATATATTTTCCAAGTCTTCGCTTAGGAACATGAAACTTGATCCTTTTGATTCCTTGCAGTCCACCTGACAACTTTGCAATTACAAGTCCTATTGAAAAAGGCGTAGTTTTGTCACATTCATCAATTGTTTGAAAATGGCACTTTTTGAACTAGTCCTAGGAATTTGATCCAATAATGGCAAGAGTGGCATAATCTGTATCTGTAATGTGCATAATCTGTAGACACTGTAGGTAAATATTTTTTTTAAATGTTGGATTTTTACATTTTCAGGTGGGTCCATTTTCCTATTATATCCTTGTGGCCATGCCATATATGACCTATATTGCTATAACTCATAAACCATGTAAGTGATCAACTCAATTTGAAAGCCTTTTATAGACTGAGGTCCTTGTGAGGTATGCCAAGTTTGGTTCAAATTGGCCTGTTGGGGGCGCTACAGTGTCCATAAACCAAAGAAATCATAAAAACTCATGCTGCAATCATGTTATAAAGAATACAGACAAATAAAGGGTCTTGTATGATTCAGATCAATGAGCTAAATAACTGCAATTAGATCTCATAACAAAAAGTGCACTGCCTGACCAGAAATTAACCTTTTATTTCACTAAAATGTCTTATTTCATTACTGTAATATCAGTATTGTACTACATGGGCTCCATCTACTGGCCAAATACTGGAACTGACTGAAAAGTAGTGCATACATAAGACCACACATGCACAAAGCTGATCTCAGCATGTGATTTAGTTCTTTGATCTGACTCAATTTCCCAATACACATTATTTTGATCCTTTTGGGCCATTATTTTGATCCTTTTGAGGCCAAAATGCCTATTCGTGTGTAAACCTGCCAATCGCTGCTTGTGGCTATATTTCAAATATTATGTTTGTCAATTTCACATTATTTCAACCTTTCACTAATCAAATCTCAAACTTATGGTCCTGTAGATGAGGAGACTTCATCTCCAGTAAAGAGGTGTCGCATGGAGATGCACGGGCGGCTGATTGAGATGGCAAAAGACGGCACAATGTGGCATGAAGAACAGCTCGGAAGACATGACGGAGTGCATCCAAGCCCAAGTAAATGCAATCCCACGAATGGAGAGCCAACTGCTTTTGCCCTAAGGAAAGTGTCGAGTCGCTTACAGAGTTTCCTCTGTTTCATCTCTATTGAAATGCTTCGGACCATACAGGGGTGGACTGTCCAGCATGCACGCCAGACACGGCAAGAAAACTGGTCCATGTCCCTCGCTGAGCTAAAGGCGTTCATTGCAATCCTCATCCTGCGAGGGGTTGTCCGCCTTCCATCGGTGCGTGACTCATGGTCTACAACACTGGGAGTGCCCTTAATCACCAAGATTATGCCGCGAAACCGCTTCCAAGACATCATGCGGCACCTTCACTTTGACGACAAGTTCACACGCAGTGAACGAGCTGCAACTGACCGGTTTGCTGCAATCTCTAATGTTTGGGGGTCTTTCGCTGCCAATTGCATCACTTGTTACAACCCAGGAAGGCATATCACCATAGATGAGCAACTTTTTCCAACTAAAACCCGTTGCTCTTTTCTTCAGTACATTGCAACAAAACCTGACAAATTTGGGATAAAATTTTGGGTGGCATGTGACCTGAAATCCAAATATGTATGCAACATCATCCCATATCTTGGCAAAGACTCCAGTCGTCCCACAGGGGAAAGACTATCGGAAAATGTTGTGATGACTCTTATGGAACCATTTATGGACAAAGGAAGAACTGTTACCACAGACAATTTTTTCACCTCACTGTCACTAGCAAGGCAATTGCTCGGCCGAAAGACCACCCTCCTTGGCACAGTAAACAAGGTTCGTCGTGAGCTTCCAGACTCTGTCAAACAGAATTTGGACCGTGAGGAATTCAGTACACAGGTGTTTTCAACCTCTGGTGCCACGCTGACCATTTACGCGCCCAGACGGAAAAAGACTGTCTGCATCCTCAGTAGCATGCACAGTATGGTGGAGACTGAGGACACCCGAAAAAAAAAGCCCAACACAATCACAGACTACAACAGCCTAAAATGTGGTGTGGATATCATGGACCAGATGGTGCGAAAGTACACTGTACGTTCAGGAACACGGCGTTGGCCAGTCGCAGTGTTTTATAACATGATTGACATTTCATGCCTGAATGCATTTGTGCTTTTTCAGGCATGCACTGGCGTAAAAGAGAGACGGTCCGAGTTCTTGGTGAACCTTGCAACAGAACTTGCACAGTCTCATATTGCAGCCAAGGAGGTGTCTAAGTTAGAGTTTCAGCAGCAACAACCTACACCTGAACCAGGGAAAAGGGTATTGTGCCAGGTTAAGCGTTGCTGCAAGAGTAACCGTACCACCAAGCGTTGTGTTTTTTGTAATAGGTTCACATGTGGCAAATGCATAAAGGAGGTTATGTGGCAGTGCCAGGAATGTTTAGAAAATTTATAAGTGTGCTGAGTCTATTGGGTTTTCATACCAGTCTGGCAACAAGCAATGTAGCTCACTACTGCACAATGACTGTATGTACATAAACGTATTAGCAGTTTATATTTCTGTTTAGTTTACATTTCCATTTATGAATCCTTGTTATCATATTGTTGCATGATTATTTTATTTTATTACTTGCTTTATTACTATTTCATTGTACAGAGCAACAAGTTTCTTTACTGTGCATATAGCAATAAAGTCTCTTGTGATGTTTTGCACTGGGCTCCGAAAGTACATGGTGACTGGTGCATCTCTGCTAATGACATGGCAGAGTCTGAGGAGATGATTAATATTTCATAGAGAACCCTTTCAGTATTCCTGCGAGGGCATCCTTAACCAGTGATGCACCGGTATCGGTGACCATCGAGTTCTGTTCCAAGAGACTCATAAATATAGGAGTTTGATAGCATTGCTTCTTGTCGGAAAAGAAACGCTTATCAATCATACAAACCACCCTAGGCATTTGTTGGTAGAAAGTAAGAAAAAAATAACGTTTAACCAAGGGCTTTAGAACCAACTTGTTTTACATTACATGAAAAAATATAATTTTGTCTGCATGCGTGAAAACGTCATTTAGGCCTACCTAATCTTTTCAAGTTCAAAGTGTTTATTGTCATATGCAAAGAGGAAACGGGTTTCCTTAGATACAATGAAAAACCTATTTGGCATTCTTAGCGAGGAGCAAAATATGTGATTAACAAATACCTAAGAAAATATATACAAGCACATATATTAATCAAGAAGTACACACTAAATAAATTTTTGAAATAGGCTTTAATTTCCTTTTAAACTGAATGATTGAGTACCCATGTGCAGTTACCAGGATTTGACCCTACCTTATTTCTTGATGACACATGCATGATGGTCTCTGGTTGCAGAATTCAGTGGTCACAGATGTTTAACACGGGAAATAAGCATAATACAAATTCAGAATGAAAGCCAGTGACCGTTAATCTAAGACAATTGTTTTCTCTTTCAGGAGAGAAACCTATCCCCACTGAATACCATGGACACAGCACAGCTAAAATGCACAAAGGACAAAAGAGAGAGACTGATAGAGAGACGAGGATTGAGAGTCTGATAGAGAGACTGAGCGAGAGGCTAATGTGGGGGGAGGCGGGGCTAATGACATTTCCAGACTGTGTGTCCTGTTTGTTGCTGTTGGGTCTGGAACAACCTCCCTCGTTTTTCCTGGCATCCCTTTTTATCTCTCCTCATCCTTCATCATCCACTCGCACTCTCTCCTTCTCTCTCCGTCTCACTGTTATCCTCGATTCATCTCACCAATCCAGTCACTAAGGTCTTTCATTCGTTCAGTTTTCCTTCTCTCTCTCTCTCTGTGTCTCTCAGTCCCTCTGCTGTGGTTTGCATAGAATCTCTTTCCACCAGTCTCTCAGAAAAAGTGAAAACAGCTGAGGAATCCATGATGTTGGCCAAGACCCACAGCAGAGTGTTATCCCCCAACCAATCACTGCAGCACACTCAAACAGGACACAGTATTTATAGATTTCTTTGATAATAAAATAGATAATATTAGACAAAATATAAAACCTTTTATTAGCAATACAACTGGTATGTCATCTGGTTTGGTTGATATTGATTTAAATTTTACATTAGGAGAAAAACTTGATGCTTTTCATCCACTCCCACAATTAGAATTAGAGAAAATAATTTCTTCATTAAATTGTACTACCTGCACACTAGACTCGGTTCCCTCAAAGTTATTAAAAGAGGTATTACCAGCTGTAACTAAACCTCTTCTAACTATAGTTAACTCATCCATTACAATAGGTCACATGCCCAAATCATGTAAATTAGCAGTTATTAAACCTCTGATCAAGAAACCAAATCTTGATCCAACTGTGCTTTCTAATTACAGACCCATTTCGAACACATCATTTATATCTAAGATCATAGAAAAAGCTGTTGCCAAGCAATTATGCCTATATCTGCATAGGAATCACATATTTGAGAAGTTCCAATCTGGCTTTAGGCCCCATCACAGTACTGAAACAGCATTAGTGTGACGCTGGGCGGCGACAGACGGACGAGACACAGAATCCGTATTTCGTCTTGACAGACGTCACTTTTATTTTTACAATTATTGCGCAATCAGCGCACGAATACTAAACAGGAACACACAACGTGTAGACTTAGACAACGACGAGCACAGGACACTGCGCGAGCGCACATTAAATAGACAAACCACATTAGCCCCACATGATCACGAGACGATTCACAGATGAGACTTACTAATCACACGACATAACCCCAACCACGAATATCCACTGACGCAGACAAAGCACGTGGACAACGTCGACACACGCCCAAAAGGGAGGGGCCGGGGTCCTCAACGTGACAATTAGTCAAAGTGAGTTAGTGAGGAAAAGATCCAAGAAACCCACAGAAGCACCATCACACAGCAAAATAATCCAATAAGCACACAAAAATCAGACAGATCATTTAAAAGCACCCAATCAACACACACAAAAATCACAAAACTATCCATTCAGAACACAGAGAACACAAAAACAGCCAATAAGAGGGTAGAGCAACAGCGAGCCAGCCATAGAGATAAAAGTTGAAGTTTGGCTGCAACAAGATCAAACAGCAAAAATATTCTAAACACAAACAATGCACTGAGATTTTTATCAAGACCAGCAGAACAACCAGGTTGAGTGCTCCTTTGATGAGTTCACTCAAAATATTTAGTTAAAACATCTGCAAAAGGGATTAGTTTTGAATTATTGAAACTTTGTAAGACACACTTATAAAAATCTCTCTCCCTCTCTCTCTCTTTTCTCATGAACCATCGATTTGACCTTTGACCTGTCTTCCTGTCCCCTCTTCTCTCTCCATCACATTAACGATGGACCCTTGACTCAGGCCTACTCACTCCTGTCTCTGTGTTGATGTGGCCCATGAACAGGTTTCACAAATCTGCCTGTGACTCTACCCTGTTGGGATAGGACCGAACATTAGTTTATCTTAATTACTATTATATTACAACATGCTTTTCCATTTCAGTGCACACACACACACACACACACACACACACACACACACACACACCAGGATGTGTAGTCCTGTTGTAACTGGTGTGGGGTTGGTAGGAGTTAAACTATACATGTTTCTGTATGAGCTGGGCAGCTGAGCAGAGAATCTGCTGTTTTAATACTTCTGTAACTGCCTGGAACTTCATATGAGACTGTTTACTGTACGTTTCACAGCAACTGTGCTTTAGTTAAGCTTTTCCCCACCTTCTGCAATGCAAACCATTTATACACACACACACACACACACACACACTAAGGCAATATATATAGCAGGTTATGAATGCATGTGACAGAAATAGAGGGTGTTTTATGCACTGTTGTGATTTTGGGTTTTTTTTGCTTAGCAATAACTAACTATGATGGGTATTCATAGCTGTTATCTATGTGTTGTAGTCCATTGTTGTCTTATTATTTCAATAGCTTTTAAATAGTCCATCATAAGACCACCAAACAAGTTCTAATATATTAAGGGCATCTTAAACAACAACCTACAACTCAAATATGGATATTTCTACCTCTTACCTATTTGTGGTAGTGAGTTTTTAATCTTATAATTTCAATAGCTTTTTAACGGTGCATTATAAGACCACCAAACAAGATCTTATATATCAAGGGCATCCTAAGCAACAACCTAAAACACAGATATGGGTATTTCTACCTCTTACCTATTTGTGGTGGTGAGTTTTAATCTTATAATTTCAATAACTTTTAAATGGTCCATCATAAGAGCACCAATCAAGTTGTATTACATAAAGAGCATTCTAATCAACAACCTACAACACAGATATGGATATTTCTATCTCATACCTATTTGTGGTGGTGAGTTTTAATCTAAGAATTTCAATAGCTTTTAAATGGTTCATCATAAGACAATAAAACAAGTTCTTATACATTAAGGGCATCCTAAACAACAACCTACAATGCTTATATGTGTATTTCTACTTATTGCCTATTTGTGGTGGTGAGTTTGTATCTTATAATTTCAATAGCTTTTAAACGGTGCATCATAAGACCACCAGTCAGGTTGTATTACATAAAGTGCATTCTAAACAACAACCTACAACACAGATATGGGTATTTCTACCTCTTACCTATTTGTGGTGGTGAGTTTTAATCTAAGAATTTTAATAGCTTTTAAACGGTCCATCATAAGACCATAAAACAAGTTCTCATATATTAAGGGCATCCTAAACAAAAACCTACATACCTTATATGTGTATTTCTACCTCTTGTCTATTTGTGGTGGTGAGTTTTAATCTTATAATTTCAATAACCTTTAAACGGTCCATCATAAGAGCACCAATCAAGTTGTATTACATAAAGAGCATTCTAATCAACAACCTACAACACAGATATGGATATTTCTATCTCATACCTATTTGTGGTGGTGAGTTTTAATCTAAGAATTTCAATAGCTTTTAAATGGTTCATCATAAGACAATAAAACAAGTTCTTATACATTAAGGGCATCCTAAACAACAACCTACAATGCTTATATGTGTATTTCTACTTATTGCCTATTTGTGGTGGTGAGTTTGTATCTTATAATTTCAATAGCTTTTAAACGGTGCATCATAAGACCACCAGTCAGGTTGTATTACATAAAGTGCATTCTAAACAACAACGTACAACACAGATATGGGTATTTCTACCTCTTACCTATTTGTGGTGGTGAGTTTTAATCTAAGAATTTTAATAGCTTTTAAACGGTCCATCATAAGACCATAAAACAAGTTCTCATATATTAAGGGCATCCTAAACAAAAACCTACATACCTTATATGTGTATTTCTACCTCTCGTCTATTTGTGGTGGTGAGTTTTAATCTTATAATTTCAATAACCTTTAAACGGTCCATCATAAGAGCACCAATCAAGTTGTATTACATAAAGAGCATTCTAATCAACAACCTACAACACAGATATGGATATTTCTATCTCATACCTATTTGTGGTGGTGAGTTTTAATCTAAGAATTTCAATAGCTTTTAAATGGTTCATCATAAGACAATAAAACAAGTTCTTATACATTAAGGGCATCCTAAACAACAACCTACAATGCTTATATGTGTATTTCTACTTATTGCCTATTTGTGGTGGTGAGTTTGTATCTTATAATTTCAATAGCTTTTAAACGGTGCATCATAAGTGCACCAATCAAGTTCTATTACATAAAGTGCATCCTAAGCAGCAACCTACAACACAGATATGGGTATTTCTACCTCTTACCTATTTGTGGTGGTGAGTTTTAATCTAAGAATTTCAATAGCTTTTAAACGGTGCATCATAAGACCACCAGTCAGGTTGTATTACATAAAGTGCATTCTAAACAACAACCTACAACACAGATATGGGTATTTCTACCTCTTACCTATTTGTGGTGGTGAGTTTTAATCAAAGAATTTCAATAGCTTTTAAACCATCCATCTTAAGAGTACCAAACAAGTTGTATTACATTAAGTACATGATGACCAGCGACCTACAACACAGATATCGGTATTTCTACCTCTTACCTATTTGCGGTGGTGAGTTTTAATCTAAGAATTTCAATAGCTTTTAAACGGTCCATCATAAGACCATAAAACAAGTTCTCATATATTAAGGGCATCTTAAACAACAACCTACAACACAGATGTGGGTATTTCTACCTCTTACCTCTTTGTGGTGGTGAGTTTTAATATTAGAATTTCAATAGCTTTTTAATGGTCGATCATAAGACCACCAAACTAGTTGTTTTACACAAAGTGTACCCTAAATAACAACCTACAACTTTCATATGGGTATTTCTACCTCTTACCTATTTGTGGTGGTCAGTGTTTGTCTGGAAATGTCAATAGCTTTTAGGTGGTCCATCATAAGAGTACCAAACAAGTTGTATTACATAAAGGGCATTCTAAACAACAACCTACAACTAAGATATGGGTATTTCTATATCTTACCTATTTGTGGTGGTGAGTTCTTAGCTTATAATTTCAATAGCTTTAAAACGGTCCATCATAAGACCATAAAACAACTTGTTATATATTAAGGGCATCCTAAGCAACAACCTACAACTCAGATATGGGTATTTCTACCTCTTACCTATTTGTGGTGGTGAGTTTCTGTCTAATAATTTCAATAGCTTTTAAACGGTCCATCATAAGAGCACCAAACAAGTTGTATTACACAAAGTGTACCCTAAATAACAACCTACAACTTTCATATGGGTATTTCTACCTCTTACCTATTTGTGGTGGTCAGTGTTTGTTTGGAAATGTCAATAGCTTTTAAGTGGTCCATCATAAGAGCACCAAACAAGTTGTATTACATTAAGTACATCCTATACAACAACCTACAACTCAGATATGGGTATTTCTACCTCTTGTCTACTTGTGGTGGTGAGTTTTTATCTAAGAATTTCAATAGCTTTTAAACGGTCCATCAGAACAGCGCCAAACAAGTTGTATTACATTAAGTCCATGATGACCAGCAACCAACAACTCAGATATGGGTATTTCTACCTCTTACCTAATAGTGGTGGTGAGTTTTAATCTAATTATTTCAATAGCTTTTCATAATACTCTGATTTTATGAACAGCACCTGCAAATACCCATGTCTGAGATGTAGGTTGTTGTTTAGGATGCACTGTGTAATACAACTTGTTTAGTGCTCTTATGATGGACCATATAAAGTCTGAGTACCTCAAATTGGTGCAAGGTACAAATACCTATGTAAGAGTTGTAGGTTGTTGTTTAGGATACCCTTTGTGTAATACAACTTGGTTGGTGCTCTTTTGATGGACTACTTAAAAGCTATTGAAATGATAAGATTAAAACTCACAACCACAAATAGACAAGAGGTAGAAATAACCATATTTGAGTTGTAAGTTGTTGTATAAGATTCCCTTAATATATAACAACTTGTTTTATGGTCTTATGGTGGACCGTTTAAAAGTTATTGAAATTATAAGATAAAAACTCACCACCACAAATAGGTAAGAGGTACAAATATCCATATGGGAGTTGTAGGTTGTTGCTTAAGATGCCCTTAATATATAACAAGTGGTTTTATGATCTTATGATGGACCGTTTTAAAGCTATTGAAATTATAAGATAAAAACTCATCACCACAAATAGGTAAGAGGTAGAAATACCCATGTCTGAGTTGTAGGTTGTTGTTTAGGATGCCCTTTATGTAATACAACTTGTTTGGTGGTCTTCTGATGTACCATTTAAAAGCTATTGAAATTATTAGACAGAAACTCACCACCACAAATAGCTAAGAGATAGAAATACCCATATCTGAGTTGTAGGTTGTTGCTTAGGATGCCCTTAATATATAACAAGTTGTTTTATGGTCTTATGATGGACCATTTTAAAGCTATTGAATTCTTAGATTAAAACTCACCACCACAAATAGGTAAGGGGTAGAAATACCCATGTCCGAGTTGTAGGTTGTTGTTTAGGATGCCCTTTATGTAAAACAACTTGATTGGTGCACTTATGATGCACTGTTTAAAAGCTATTGAAATTCTTAGATAAAAACTCACCCCCACAAAAAGACAAGAGGTAGAAATACCCACGTTAGAGTTGTAGGTTGTTATTTAGGGTGCACTTTGTATAATACAACTTGTTTGGTAGTCTTATGATGGACCGTTTAAAAGCTATTGAACTTATAAGATTAAAACTCACCACCCCAAATAGACAAGAGGTAGAAATACACATATAAGGGTTGTAGGTTTTTGTTTAGGATGCCCTTAATATATGAGAACTTGTTTTATGGTCTCATGATGGTCTATTTAAAAGCTATTGAAATTATAAGATAAAAACTCACCACCACAAATAGATAAGAGGTAGAAATACCCATATCTGTGTTGTAGGTCGCTGGTCATCATGTACTTAATGTAATACAACTTGTTTGGTACTCTTAAGATGGATGGTTTAAAAGCTATTGAAATTCTTTGATTAAAACTCACCACCACAAATAGGTAAGAGGCAGAAATACCCATATCCAATCAAATCAAATATATTTGTATAGCGCTTTTCACAACATATCTGTGTTGTAGGTTGTTGTTTAGAATGCACTTTATGTAATACAACCTGACTGGTGGTCTTATGATGGACCGTTTAAAAGCTATTGAAATTATAAGATTAAAACTCACCACCACAAATATGTAAGAGGTAGAAATACCCATATAAAAGTTGTAGGTTGTTATTTAGGGTGCACTTTGTATAATACAACTTGTTTGGTGGTCTTATGATGTACCGTTTAAAAGCTATTGAAATTATAAGATAAAAATTCACCACCACAAATAGACAAGAGGTAGAAATAGCCATATCTGAGTTGTAGGTTGTTGTTTAGGATGCCCTTTATGTAATACAACCTGAATGGTGGTCTTATGATGGACCGTTTAGAAGCTATTGAAATTCTTAGATTAAAACTCACCACCACAAATAGACAAGAGGTAGAAATATCCATATCTGTGTTGTAGGTTGTTGATTAGAATGCCCTTTATGTAATACAACTTGATTGGTGCTCTTATGATGCACCGTTTAAAAGCTATTGAAATTATAAGATGAAAACTCACCACCACAAATAGACAAGAGGTAGAAATAGCCATATCTGTGTTGTAGGTTGTTGATTAGAATGCCCTTTATGTAATACAACTTGATTGGTGCTCTTATGATGCACTGTTTAAAAGCTATTGAAATTATAAGATGAAAACTCACCACCACAAATAGGTAAGAGATAGAAATACCCATATCTGTGTTGTAGGTTGTTGTTTAGGATGCCCTTTATGTAATACAACCTGAATCGTGGTCTTATGATGGACCGTTTAAAAGCTATTGAAATTCTTAGATTAAAACTCACCACCACAAATAGGTAAGAGGTAGAAAAACCCATATCTGAGTTGTAGATTGTTCTTTAGAATGCACTTTGTGGAAAACAACTTGTTTGGTGGTCTTATGGTGGACCATTGAAAAGATATTGAAATTATTGAAAGAAAAAAAAAGTGCCAAGTGCTCTGGAACCTTTAAGACCGCCACTTGCGTCCGTGTTAACCGTGTTAAGGTAATTTGTAGATGGTGCCTTAGACGTTGCAGAGGCGACAGCAGTACATTTAAAATAACATGTTATCTACAATTAAAATACGCATATTCCTGACGTAAACAGAGTTGTAGTTGGTTGTTTATGTTGCCAGAAATTAGAATTTTTATATTTTGGCACTATTGCTATAATTGTCTTAAAGCTATTGAAGAACGAATTCTGAATATGCGAACGTGAAACCAACTTTACCGCAGTCAGAGTCGCGCACTACGGTCACGCCAGGCAGGAGGGGGGTAAAAACTTTTCTACTGTCCGCAAATCTGAAGGCGGAATGAACCGCAAGTCAATCAAATGACACCGCCGTCATCCATCCAGCGCTGATGAGCGCCAGTGAGAATAATATTTCGGCCACAAAACAGATAGCACGCGCGTGTGTGGTTTATTATGATTTGACGGATTTTTTCCCCAAAAAAATCAAATGACGGAAATCCGTCGTAGTGACGGAGAACTTTAACCCATGAGTTAGTTGTAGCAAGCTAATACGTTTTCTTTTGCCTCATGTTAGCTTATTTTTCATGCCTGTCCTCTAGTCAAAATCGCTGCTTTCATGATTTACAACATCTAATTCATTTTACAGCATTTAACAGCTGTAATAATTACGTTAATACACACAGAATGATTAATTCACTTTTTATCAAATTAAAAGAGACAATATTGTGTTTGGTAATAGCAGAATAAGCCTCTTGACGTAATAAAGATAGCCAGACCAAGATTTGTATTCATTATATCGATACATTAGCTAGCTACACATATGCTAGTTTGGTTAAGATTTGCTCTGGTAGCTAGCTTAGCTACTAAGCTAGCGTCTTTGTTTAATTTAACGGTCATTTGTTTTAACGTCTTCGCGCGCTCTCAAGTTTCCCACAGGAATTACAAGAGGCGGTTCACATTTTTAACATAATACAAGCTAACTTCAGTCAGATTTTTTGTAAGAGTACCTTGCTGTGGCTCCACGATGGGGCAGGAAGTGACGTAACTCCAGCGTGGGAGTGGAAACGGGTGTCCTTGTATGGATTTACGATTAGATTTCCATAAAGAATATTATGCTTCGCGCTTATGTTTATCTATTTATCGATTCATTTTTTATTTATATTCTATAAAATAACTATGATATTAGCAGAGCCTAGATGAATGGAACTCAAGGCTAAAAATACAGATAAAAAAAACAGCTAGCTATCTAGCTAATCCAGGACATTAATTTAATTTTGGAAAGCAGATGAACGTATTGTGCTTAAAAGCAAAAAAAAAACACTGCATGAAGGGCAGTATACTAACAGTAACTACTACATGTTGACTTGTAAACCTTTTATACAAAAAAATCCTAGTTCCATTTTGCTCTCTCTCATTTTGTGCATTTTATTTCTGGTTGGATGATACATGTGATTAACTAGAAAATAGAGGTTCCAGCAAACATGAGCAAACACTCTTATTCATGAGTGCTTATTCATGCTTTTATTTCCTCCCGGCTTGATTATTGTAACGCTTTATATATATAAATTACAAATCTGTTGGCCATCTGCAAATGGTTCAGAATGCTGCTGGGCGTCTCCTTGTGGGTGCTCCAATTCTCCAATTTTAGCATCTTTACATTGGTTGCCTGTCCAACTTAGGATACAGTACAAGGTTTTATTGTTGGTTTTTAAAGCCTTAAACGACCTGGCTCCCTCTTACATTAAAGATATGCTCTGTTATTACGAGACCCTAGAGCTCTAAGATCATCATTGCAGTTGCTGCTGTGTGCTGCTGTGCTGCTGTGTGTTCCTCGGTCTAGACTTAAGCGGAAAGGGGATCGAGCCTTTTCTATTGCAGCACCAAAATTGTGGAACAGTCTGCCGGTTGATATTAGAGGAGCATCATCAGTCACTTGTTTTAAAACTAAATTAAATACATATTTTTACTCTGTGGCTTATGATTGTAGCTGAGCTATCTAAATTGTTATGTTGTGTGGATGTGATATGGCATTTTTACTTTATTATTGATATATACATGTGTGTGTGTGTGTATGTATGTGTATGTATATATATATGCACACACACTGTCTATTTTATTCTGTTTTATTAGTTCTTTTTATTGATGTTTTATGTGAAGCACTTTGGGTAACACTTGTGTTTTAAAGTGCTATATAAATTAAATAAACTTGAAACACTCCATTAAGATCATCAGAACATGACCTTAATCTTGAAAACTTTAAGAACAGGATGCTGGACAATGTGGCAACAACTGTGCACAATTATCAAAAACATGTAACCTCAAGATAGACACAAATTTCTGGCCACCAAATCTTGAATGTCTCCTAGCACACCGTGAGTTGAGAAAAATAATTTCTTTTTTATCTGGCTTCATGACCTAGAACACAGTTAATCTGGATTTTTAATAAACACTGCAATTTCAATGCAAAATGACTAAAACACAATCAATCACAGATTTGTTAAAATGTGCCATGTTTATTTACCTAATAACTGACCTAAAACATACTGTTATCAGAAAAACAAATGATATTGTAACGAATGTAAGGCAACAATATAGATAATTACATGTGTATATATACCAATAAAATTATTCATCCCCTTGGATATAGGTGATTGTTACTCATGGTATCCTTTCTGCATGGCTAATCAATTTGTGAGGACAGTCTGCTGAAGACAGATTTCCACAAGTCCCATATTCCTTCCATTCCTAAATGATTAATTCATTAAATTCCAGGGGATGATCCGGGGTTGTTTTTTTGTATCCATTCTCTCACTTCTACTCATATTGGTAAAATAATATTACTAATATTTTCTAACACTTCACTCAGCTGAACTCCACTTAATTAGCACCAATTGCTCGGACCTACTCTTCAGTCCAATATTTCATATGATAGTAATCTAGCTAAATGGATTATGACTATAGAGCACTCAAACAGTCCAGAACACTGGAATGCAGCTATTAACGAAACATTAGCTAGCCTACCTAGCTAACAAACAGGTCTCAATAGGCTTTATTTTTTATTTAGCTTTTATTCACTCAAGCTGTAGAGTTCAATAAAAAATTATTTATTTAAATAAATAATATTTAAAATAATATTTAAATAAACTATTTGAACCTTAAGATACTCACCTTCATTCAAAGTTTTAACTTATAACCAACAAAGGTAAAGTCTGTGAACAAACTAAATTAAATTCAATTAAGTTTGCTTGACAAAGCATATGTGGTACTGTCACGTTGAGGACCCCGGCCCCTCCCTTTTGGGCGTGTGTTTACGTAGTCTACGTGCATCGTCTGTGTCTGTGGATATTCCGTGGTGATGGCTCTGTCATGTGATAATCCGTCTCACCTGTGAATCGTCTCGTAATCACGTGGGGTTAATGTGGTTTGTCTATTTAATGTGCGCTCGCGCAGTGTCCTGTGCTCGTCGTTGTCTAAAGTCTACACGTTGCTGTGTCTGTGTATTGTTCTCCGTGCGCTATTGCGCAATCTTTGTTAAAATTAAAAGTGACGTTTGCTGCTATAGAGGGATTCTGTGTCTCGTCCTTCACGCCGCACCCATCGGCACAGAACGACGAGCCGTCTGAGACACCAAGTGGAAAATGCCAGGCTATAAACCAAAGCCAAAAAAGGGGAAGAAACCCAGCAAGCGGCATCACCGCTCTTCTCCCTCTCCTCCGCACCGCAGAGCCATGCCGACTCTGGCGCAGCTGACGCTGGACCCCGAGTGTGCGTACCTGCTGTGCGCGGCTCGGGAAACTTCCATACCCGAGCTGGCCGAAGAATATCGCCGGACAGCTGCTTGGGTGTGGGTAGAGAGGCACCCCTCTCCTTCTCGGGAGCTGTTGCCCCTGCGGGTGGGCATCCTCGAGGTGGAGGAGGACACCCCCGGTCGAGAGGAAGGCTCCTCTCCGCGCCAGGAGGCTGTGCCTACGCAGGAGCAGCTGGAGCAGGATCCTGTCTGCGCTTTCCAGCTGGCCGCGGCACGGAGGACGCAGTACCCCGAGTTGGCAGAGGAGCTCCGCGAGGGGGCGGTGCGGATTTGGCGTGAGCGCCAGCGACGCCCTTCTCCAGCACGCGCCCTCTCGCCTCTGAGGGTGGACTCCTGCATCTACGGGGCTGTCGAGTCCACCCCGGAGAACGAGTTCGGAGAGGGGGACTCCGAGGTGGAGCAGGACGAGGAGGAGGAGGATTATCCTCCGTCCATCTACTCCGCTCCCACCGTGGACTATGTTGGGGAGGGGGAGGAGGAAGAGGAGTACCCTCCCTCCGTCTATGACGACACAACCGTACACTACGGTGAGGAGGAGCAAGAGGACTACCCTCCGTCCGAGAGCGACGCGTCTACCGTCGACTACGGGGAAGAGGAGGAGGAGGAGGAGGAGTCGGAGGACGACGACTACCTCCCTCCGTCCGTAGTTCCCACTGCCTCCGTAGAGGAAGGCGAGGAGGAGGAGGAGCAAGAGGGCTATCCTCCGTCCGTGGGCTCGGAGATGTCCGAGTTCGCGGACCGCGACCTCTACACCGAGGAAGACGCCTACACGGAGGATGAGGAGGAGAGCCTTCCCTCCTCCGTGGGCACTGTAAAGGGGCGGAGGACTCCGGGGGAGAACGCGCCCTCCAGATCCTCCGGGGCCAGCCCCATGGACTGTTCCCAGGGTGAGAGCCAGGCAGAGTCCATGGAAGGGATCCTGGAGGGTGAGGAGGAGAAAATGGACATAGCGGAGGAGCTCCCCCACGCTGCACCCGGTACGTCCTACAGCCACGCTGCACCGGGCACGTCCACCGGCCGCGCTGCACCTGGCACGTCCGCCCGCCGCGCTGCACTGGGCACGTCTGCCCGCCGCGCTGCACATGGCGGAGAGTCCGCAGCGAAGGCAGGAGGGGGACTGCCCAACGCAGTGCCAGCAGCTCCGGACCTCTCTCCCCTGCTCGCTCTCCTCCTGGCGCGAAGCCTGGCGCCTGTTATGTGTTTGTCTATGCCAGTGTTCGTCAGTCTTCCCGTATGTGTACCAAACCCCCTTTTCCCGTTTGTGTTGATGTGTGTAAGCGTGCCTGTTTGTGTGTTTGTTCCTGTGCCGTTTAGTGTGTTTAACGTCTTTTCCCCCGTCTTCCCAGGGAGGGTGTGCTAGGCGATTCGTGATGGACGCTTCGCCAAGGGCAGTCACCTCCCAGACGCAGGACTGAGCGCGTCGGATCCGCCCATCGTCGTGGGTTCGGGGCACTCGGTCCTGTTGGCACCCCGGGACGGGTAGTGCCCTTGGAGGGGGCGTCTGTCACGTTGAGGACCCCGGCCCCTCCCTTTTGGGCGTGTGTTTACGTAGTCTACGTGCATCGTCTGCGTCTGTGGATATTCCGTGGTGATGGCTATGTCATGTGATAATCCGTCTCACCTGTGAATCGTCTCGTAATCACGTGGGGTTAATGTGGTTTGTCTATTTAATGTGCGCTCGCGCAGTGTCCTGTGCTCGTCGTTGTCTAAAGTCTACACGTTGCTGTGTCTGTGTATTGTTCTCCGTGCGCTATTGCGCAATCTTTGTTAAAATTAAAAGTGATGTTTGCTGCTATAGAGGGATTCTGTGTCTCGTCCTTCACGCCGCACCCATCGTCACAGGTACCTTTAATTGCTATAGTCTTTTTAAAACATATTACAGCCCAGATCAGTACTGAGGCATGTGGGCCAAATAACAGTTTGTAACATGTGGGCCACTTTTGGCTCACATGCAGTTTGCCAGTGCCAGTGAGCCGGTCATGCCACACTGTTGCCAGAAGTAGCCCACATCCGCATGCTATCTGGGAAGTATTTTTCTAATATTTTTTTGTACAGTTAGCTTCGTACGGTTAGCTAAAAACTTAGATTCGTTTAATACAAACGAAACGAGTCTAAGAAAATTTGCTCCCTGAGGCAGCAAGCAACACCAACATGTAAAATAAAAATGTTAACTTAATACAAACAACGGCTCTTAGACTTTAACTGTAACCACAATTCTTATAAGAACACCAAAACCAAGAAGTGATCATTCGATAGTTAGTTGAGGTTTGAGGATGTATTGGCCTAACCCATCAGTTTTCTTAACTCAAGTGCACAATTCTACTTTACTCTCTAACAATTTAAGGGATGTATGCATCTGGTTATTTTCAATATAATAATGGAGCAAAACCAATACATAATATTAAAAAATGCATAATTCAGTATATTCAGACAGAGCATTAATTTATTCAATTGAATTATTCAGTTATATTCTCCATCTATATTTATACAAAACGTATAAAACACAAGATGAACAGTTTTTAAAAGTACTGTATTAACAATGTGTATAGTGAAAATTGTGATCTGAAACACATACTACTGTCTGCTAGACTTAACTGCTACACAAGGTTTCAGATAGTTGACTGACTGAGTAGTGAACATAAATGGCTCTAATTCCATTTTACAAATAAAAATTAAATAGCAACGTAAAAATAAAACTATTATTGCAGCATGTAGCAGCTGCTGTAAACAATACTTTCACTAAGGTGTTCAAATAGAAGTATTGCTTTTCAAATTGCAATGTCCATAGTACTCCTGTGTACTTAGGAAAAAAAGTATTGTGCAATTTATATTAGAAATGGAACATGTAAACAAAAAACATCAACTGGCAATCAAACAATGCATAAAGTGCCAACACCTTTCTTCACTTCATGATTTATCTCACATGGCTTAGTGTAAGGTTTTTCTTTAGAAATATTAACTGAGCAGTCACGATGTCACCGGCTGTACTGAATACACGTTCAGATGGAACACTTGTTGCAGGGATAGATAAGTAGGTTTTGGCCAATTTGGACAAAAGAGAGAGATCCACTTGCTTTTTCCACCACTGCAACACATCACCATGCAGATCTAAACAATCCCTCCCCCTGTACTTGGCAGTTTCCTCCTTAGCTCTTTCTCTTGAACTCTTCTTCTGTGCTCTTGGAGAGGAGACACTTACAAACATCAGGTCCAATGCTGACTTCTTCATGGGGGGCTCTGGGTCATCATCTAGAAAAGAAAAGAGAAATTTAATACAATTTGACAAGAACTATATTATATCAAAATACGTTTGAATAAAAACAAACATTAACCTTCATCTTCCTCCTCTCCGTGGGAGCTCTGTTCATTCTCTGGGTTGGTTGCTTGTCTTTCATTCAGCCTGCCATCCTCTTCTGCCTGAGAATAATGAGCAGATATAAATAATTACATTTATTTTACTAAATCATATAAAACACATCAGTTTGATATGGCTGAATGAATTTAGGAATAAGAATAAATGTAATGAGCATATTACCATGTTCTCCACGTCAGCTGTTATTACCAGATATACAGTGTCCCTGGTGTGGTCATCATTCAGAAACTTCAGTGCCTTGATGCGGGGGTCAAGTGCTGAGGCTTTCCAGAGAAAGTCTTGAATGTATGTGTAACGGGTGCTGAAGTCCTGTCTAACCATATCTTTCATCTCAGAGATGACTGGCAGGTCACTGTCATCAGGATCAAAATGCTCCAGCAGTTTGGCCAGTGTTGGGGCGATGATGGAAATAGTGGGGGTCTTTTCATCACTGAGACATTTGGTTGCTGTTTTCAGTGGTGTCAGCAGCTTAATGGTCTCAGGCATCAAGGTAATGTCCTCCTCAGTGAGATCAGGTAGGTTTTCTCCTCGACTCCTTGACTTCATCTTCCTTGTTGTCAAAGTCACAGCAGCCTGCTGCTCCCACAAATGCTCCATCATGTCCAAGAAACTGTTCCACCTTGTGGTGACATCATGACTCAACTTGTGGTCTTTTAATTTTAACTGGGCTTGCACTTCATACAGAGCTCCACAGACTTTGGGGCTTGTATGAAAGAATATTACAAGATTCCTTATCTTAACCAGCAGTGCTGAAACAGTTTCAACCTTGAGAGCTTTGTGGGAGGACAGATTAAGAGTGTGAGCAATGCATCTGATGTGTGGCTCCATGTCTGCACCTGCTCCAGCCAGCAGCATGTTCCTAGCGTTGTCAGTTACTAAAGCAGGCTTCTTGTCTTCCATTCACCCCAAACATCACTGACAGATTCTGTCCAGTGTGGGCTTCATCATATATTCTTGTTTGTAGAACATAGTTTTTCATATTCCACTCATTATCAATATGATGTGATGTTACTGTGATATATGAATGAGTGGCACATGATATCCAACCATCCACAGTGATAGCAACTCGTTTGGCATTACTGAGGGATTCCATCACCTCTTTTTTCACTTTTATGTATAGAGCAGGAATTTGTGTGCCCTTTGTGGTATTTTATACCTTGGGTCTAAGATGTGGACCAGTTGTTTAAATCCCTCATTCTCTACGACGCTGTAGGGCTGAATATCTTTGCAAATAAAGTAGGCTATGGCATCAGTTACGGCTTGGGAGCGAGCAGAGTTAGCTGCCAGGTGCGTGTTTTGCCTAAATAAACTTGCGATAGACCTGTCACCTCCTTTTCTACTGCTCAGTGTGGCTCGTGTTTCAGCAGGATCCGAAGAAAACGAGGGGGTAGCAGTCGTGATGTCCACACCGTGTCGTCATTTCATGTGTGTCGCCAGGTTCGTTGTGCTACTAACGTATTTGATAGCCCCACGGCATTGTTTGCAGATTGCGTGCGTCTTGTAAAGTTGACCACCTCGCTTAAAAACCCCGGAATATTGCCACACATTTGTGTTACCCTCCATCTTTGTTGCGTACATCTGCGTGCTTGCGTCAGTAGGCTACCTGATGGTGCATTTAATGTTGCCTCAAAAAAAAATGAATAAAAATAAAATATGTTGCCTCTGAAAATACGTTACACCAAGGAATAGATACTGGAAAACAAACACCCGATTTAACCATGGTATTTGCCGATGCACAAAGGCTAAAGGAGATGCACCATAAATACGCCCATAATTAAACCCGATGCACGTTGAATCTACCGGTGCAGTCGAATCGCAGACATGTGTGCCGAATCACCGATGTGAATCGGTGAATCTCCCCATACCTACTGCGCACTACTGCGTTTTTTTGCAATCATATCAATAGCTTTTAAATAGTCCATCATAAGACCACCAAACAAGTTGTTTTACACAAAGTGCATCCTAAATAACAATCTAAACATCAGAGATGGGTATTCATAGCTGTTATCTATTTGTTGTAGTCCATAGAGGTGTTATTTCAATTGCTTTTAAACAGTCCATCATAAGACCACCAAACAAGTTGTTTTTCAGATGCTTCTCATAACTCTATGCGCCTGAGACTGAATCTGCCAATGCAACACATTGCACATCTCTTCTCCATTGACAGAACGACTGTCCACCACATTTAGGGATACCATTGGTGTAATGTTTAAACATTAGGACATGGTTTTACTTGACAAAATTGTGTATGTGTGCTGTGCTTTAACTAATATATGCCCAAGTGTTGTTTTGAAAGTTTAAAGCATGAAATAACAATGAACTGAATATGTAACATAAGCAACAAACGTGCAGACTGTAAATAAATAATAGATCACTTCAGTTTTAAGTCTCTTTATTTGTATAACAGCAATGTAACTAAGTAAACTATTGAAACATAAATGTGGTGCAGACAACACGTAAAGTGGCAGTAAACAATACAAATGGTAAACAAATAATTGCACATTTTTACATACAATAAATATGCTATTTTAACATGTGCCCTGAGTGTACCCAACTGGCAAAATATTGCTTATATAGCATAATGCTGGTAGTAGTCCTCCATCCCAGAAAGACAAACAGCTTTGCTATGAGTGTCCAAAAGCTGAAGCAAGGGAGACAAGTCAGAGAGTGTGGGTTTATGCTCACATAGATTTCTGGAACAGACACGAGTATGTATACCCTGCTTAGTTTTCTCTCCTCTGATGCACATGTCAAGTGCCTTCCTCTTAGCTGCACCAGTGGAGAAGTCAATCTTGTGAGCCACCTCTGCTTGAGCCTTGTCAACATTAGCAGGCATCATCCAGTAGGCTGGAACATCAGTGACCGTTTTGGACACCCGTATCCGCACTGCTACCTCAATCTTAAACAGGAGAGCCCCAATGTGTTTACAGGACTCTGTGATGCCAGTCATGCATGTGCAGTGTGCACAGTCCACCTGTCCACTAGAACTGATCACCACCCATGGTTTGAGCGGAGGTTCCCCGAGGCGCTGAGAGTGCAAAACCTACAAAAAAACATACAATGCATTGCGTCTTTGTGTCCGCTGACGTCGCATTCCCATTGTCTATACATATAGTACATATACCTAGTAATAATACATAAACCTACCTTTGTGAGAATGACGGTTTTCTGGTCATTCACTCTGAAAATCTGAAGGTCCTGCACCCATCCATTTGTTAACTGCAGATGAGCTTCCAGAGATGTATAATTCTTGAACTGCTCAAAGGTGTAGGCGCTCACGCCACAAACGAGGTAGCTAAACACGTCCGGAAACGTTAATTGCGGTAGCTCATTGTAATCGTTTGTCCATACGTCATGCTCATATGGATCAAGCCCATTAATACACATTATTTTGTCAATATACCGTTTTTTCGCTTCTATATTTAACTTGTCGCGGTAAGCGATATTGCGTTTACTATTTACCCGCTCCATTGAATCCGTATACATAAAATATGGTGGCCACTACCCAGCATGCAATGCGTCGTGACGTAGATTCCCATGCTCTATTGAAGAACGAATTCTGAATATGCGAACGTGAAACCTAACGTATCGTACTTTTCAGCGAAATAAACGTGACGCCATTAGACCCGCATACTTTCTCACCTTATTTTTTTCTTCTAAATACATTTAAGGTAGCTAGTATAAAAGAATACTAACTGCACAAAATATTTTAGCAAACAAACTTTATGTTCAATCAGGGCCTACAGCTGAATGATAAGCAAACATCTGAAGTGCCTATGGTTGGCAACGAGGTTTTGAATTTTTTTGGTTCGCTTTCACTGCGAACCAAAAAACTAATAATAACAACCATACAAAATACCCCACTCTGAAAAAAAAAATCTTACTTTGATACACTCGTTGATGTTTTGAATAGGCGCCTCATCAGGATACCTAAGGGTCCTCGAGAACTCACAATCAGAGTTGCCAGGTTCGCGGTTTTCACGCCAAATTCAGCTTGTTTGAAAATCCAGCCGCGGGTAAATATTCTGGGGTCGCAGGGTACGGTTTTTTGGGCTATAATACTTAATTTGTCTCCAATTTACACACTCGCCACCCCCCCCAGGTCAACAACTTTGGGCTTTGGGCTAGTTTAGGCTGGGCGGGTTTTACACTGAGGGCGTACTCACACTAGGCACGGTTTGCTCGTTCCGTGCTGGGGCCCGGTTATCCCCCCTCCCCACTCCCCCGCTGGCCTGCACTCACACTCGCTTCAGCAACCCGGCCCGAGCACGTTTACGTCATCACAACGCCGCTTTATTTGGAAAAAAGCGCGCTCGCACAACACTATAGAGTTCACGATTCTCTTTTTATTGTATTTTTGGAGTCGTTTTGGGAGTGCAGAAACACGGTGCAAGCACAGATTTATCGATAATTTAACACAACGATTGTCTGCTAATCGCTTTGCCGCTATGACTGTTTAACGTGAGCGTCGCATCACTGATGTCATGTTTGAGTTCCAGCGAAATGAACCAATCAGACGAGGCACCAAGCGGGCCCGGGCACGGATAGCGCTCACACTAGAAGCGAACCGTGCCCGAGTCCACATGAATCGTGCCCTGGCCCACCTCTTCAAAGCGGGCCCGAGCACGGTTAACTGATCCGGGCCCGGGCACGGTTGGAGCGCTCACACTAGCCAAACGAACCGTGCTTCGGCAGGCAACCGTGCCCGGGCCCGGATCACAGAGCCTAGTGTGAGTACGCCCTGACTTTGTGCGAGATATTTTTGTAGGACCTGGCAACCCTGCTCACAATATAAAACCACCATCTTGGCCTGTCTTGACCACATTTCAGTTTTTCTTCCAAGCAGGAAAGGGTTCCTTGCAAGTAGGTATTCCGAAGAGCTGCAGCAATTGGTAAGCATTTGTTTAGACGTTACTGGTTTTTCTATTCAAAACTATCCGTAATTGATGTTTGCCGTTGCTAAAGCCAGATTGTGAGAGCCTTTTCGACGTGTGGCACCTCTGGCACGTTGAAAAATGCACAACAATTCAGTTAATTTGCCACTACCAGCATTTTCTTACGACTTTCATACAACAGTGCTGGGGTAATTTGCATCCCATTAGGCCAGGCAGAGTTGAGCTCATGCTTCTTGTGTGGCCCATATTCAATAGTATTTTCAGAATTTGCTGCGGGCTAATGAAAACTGGTCTAATGGACGTGATGGCCTAATGCAGAGGTGTCCAAACTGCGGCCCACCTCTGCATTAGGCCATCCTTTGTTATATACATGCAGTCACTACTAGGTAATGCTAAACAGGGGGATGGGTGATGAGAGTGAACTGTGTTGATCCATTGACTCAGATGGAGAAGAAAAAACCCTTTAAGAAAAATCTGAACTTTTGCAGTGAGAACAATCCAAAATTAGCACAAAGGAGGCAGACTTGAGATGTTTTAGAATTATAGTTCAAATAATGTCTGTCAGTGTTATAACGGAGAGAGATGACTGCAGACATAGGAAACTTGTTAATAAAGTGCATAAACTTTAATAAACTGCACCAAAGTAAATGGCCTATGTGGCTACATGCCGAGTGAAATAAAATAAAACTATAGTACTACATTACAATATTATAAATATACACAATGGAGGTAACTGAGATGGGTTTTATATTTTTAATTTGTTGTTGCAGCCATTAGATCGAAATATGCCGGTACCAGGTAACCAGGGATGAGTGTGACTGGTGGTAGTGTGAACGATGATAACGATTATGTATGTATCCACCTACATGTGAATAAATATCCATGTCACCATATTTCATTTACTCTGTTGACTTAGAAGCAAAGATGGCAAAGGTTTGCAGAACACAGCATGCTTTGGACATGGTCCTCAACCATGTCGACCCCTGTGACTCAGATGGAGAAGAAATAACTCTTGATCAGAGTAGTGACTCTGAAATCTCTTCTGGTAAGATTTCCTATTTTTGTTTGCCAGTTATGACTGTTGTGTTTTTGCAAGAGACACTGCAAAAAGTACCATCTGGATAAGTTAAAATTGCTCAAAAATGATATTGTTTCAAGTAGTTGAGGGTTTTTTGTATAAATTTATGTAAATATCTTTACCTATTGGCAGTTTTTCAAAAGACATTTAAAATAAGGGAAAAAATCAGAGCTATTTTGACTAATCAATATGCCACTTATTGCAGTGTGAAAACAATGCCTTCCAAGGAGGCGTACTTGAGATGTTTTGGAATTATAATTAGGGTTCACACACATCTCAGGACTCTGTCACGCTTTGCAGTTTCTAAAAACATTTGGCCACTAGGTGGCACTATTTGTGAAAATCATGCATAACTTTTCCAAATCTTTGCTTAGGAAAATTAAACTTGATTCTTTTGGTTCCTTGCAGTCCACCTGACAACTTTGCATTTACAAGTCCTATTAAAAAAAGGCGTAGTTTTGTCACATTCATCAATTGTTTGAAAATGGCACTTTTTGAACTAGTGCTAGGAATTTGATCCAATGACGGAAAGAGTGGTATGGGCATAATCTGTAGACACTGTAGGTAAATAATTATCAAAAAAATGTTGGATTTTTACATTTTCAGGTGGGTCCATTTTCCTATTATATCCTTGTGGCCATGCCATATATGACCTATATTGCTATAATTCATAAACCATGTTCGTGATCAACTCTCAATTTGAAAGCCTTTGTTTGGTTCAAATTGGCCTGTTGGGTGTGCTACAGTGTCCAAAAACCTAAGAAATCATAAACTCGTGCTGCAATCCTGTTATGCAGAATACAGACAAAGGGTCTTGTATGATTCAGATCAATGAACTAAATAACTGCAATTAGATCTCATAACAAAAAGTGCACTGCCTGACCAGAAATTAACCTTGTATTTCACTAAAATGTCTTATTTCATTACTGTAATATCAGTATTGTACTACATGGGCTCCATCTACTGGCCAAATACTGGAACTGACTGAAAAGTAGTGCATACATAAGGCCACACACACACACACACACACACACACACACAGCTGATCTCAGCATGTGATTTAGTTCTTTGATCTGACTCAATTTCCCAATACATATTATTTTGATCCTTTTGGGCCTTTAGTGCCTCAATTGAATCTTTTTGTGCACATTGATTTATTTATGCATTTTTTCCCCCCACTGAAACCACTTATTTTCAGTTATAGGTCTAAAGGAACATTTGGACTTTTTGCCTATTGAGGCCAAAATGCCTATTCCTGTGTGAACCCGCCAATCGCTGCTTGCGGTTTATATTTCAAATATGTTTGTCAATTTCACATTATTTCAACCTTTCACTAATCAAATCTCAAACATATGGTCCTGTAGATGAGGAGACTTCATCTCCAGTAAAGAGAGGTCGCATGGAGATGCATGGGCGGCTGACGGAGATGGCAAAAGACGGCACAGTGTGGCATGAAGAACAGCTCGGAAGACATGATGGAGTGCATCCAAGCCCAAGTAAATGCAATCCCATGAATGGAGAGCCAACTGCTTTTGCACTAAGGAAAGTGTCGAGTCGCTTACAGAGTTTCCTCTGTTTCATCTCTCTGGAAATGCTTCGGACCATACAGGGGTGGACTGTCCAGCATGCACGCCAGACACGGCAAGAAAACTGGTTCATGTCCCTCGCTGAGCTAAAGGCGTTCATTGCAATCCTCATCCTGCGAGGGGTTGTCCGCCTTCCAGCGGTGCATGACTCATGGTCTACAACACTGGGAGTGCCCTTAATCACCAAGATTATGCCGCGAAACCGCTTCCAAGACATCATGCGGCACCTTCACTTTGACGACAAGTTCACACGCAGTGAACGAGCTGCAACTGACCGGTTTGCTGCAATCTCTAATGTTTGGGGGTCTTTCGCTGCCAATTGCATCACTTGTTACAACCCAGGAAGGCATATCACCATAGATGAGCAACTTTTTCCAACTAAGACCCGTTGCTCTTTTCTTCAGTACATTTCAACAAAACCTGACAAGTTTGGGATAAAATTTTGGGTGGCATGTGACCTGAAATCCAAGTATGTATGCAACATCATCCCATATCTTGGCAAAGACTCCAGTCGTCCCACAGGGGAAAGACTATCAGAACATGTTGTGATGACTCTTATGGAACCATTTATGGACAAAGGAAGAACTGTTACCACAGACAATTTTTTCACCTCACTGTCACTAGCAAGGCAATTGCTCGGCCGAAAGACCACCCTCCTTGGCACAGTAAATAAGGTTCGTCGTGAGCTTCCAGACTCTGTCAAACAGAATTTGGACCGTGAGGAATTCAGTACACAGGTGTTTTCAACCTCTGGTGCCACGCTGACCATTTACGTGCCCAGACGGAAAAAGACTGTCTGCATCCTCAGTAGCATGCACAGTACAGTGGAGACTGAGGACACCCGAAAAAAAAAGCCCAACACGATCACAGACTACAACAGCCTAAAATGTGGTGTGGATATCATGGACCAGATGGTGCGAAAGTACACTGTACGTTCAGGAACACGGCGTTGGCCAGTCGCAGTGTTTTATAACATGATTGACATTTCATGTCTGAATGCATTTGTGCTTTTTCAGGCATGCACTGGCGTAAAAGAGAGACGGTCAGAGTTCTTGGTGAACCTTGCAACAGAACTTGCACAGTCTCATATGGCAGCCAAGGAGGTGTCTAAGGTAGTAGAGATTCAGCAGCAACAACCCACACCTGAACCAGGGAAAAGGGTATTCTGCCAGGTTAAGTGTGGCTGCAAGAATAACCATGCCACTAAGCGTTGTGGTTTTTGTAATAGGTTCACATGTGGCAAATGCAGAAAGGAGGTTATGTGGCAGTGCCAGGAATGTTTAGAAAATTTATAAGTGTGCTAAGTCTATTGGGTTTTCATACCAGTCTGGCAACAAGCAATGTAGCTCACTACTGCACAATGACTGTATGTACATAAATGTATTGGCAGTTTACATTTCTGTTTAGTTTACATTTCCATTTATGAATACTTGTTGCATGATTTATTTTATTACTTGCTTTATTACTATTTCATTGTACAGAGCAACAAGTTTCTTTACTGTGCATATAGCAATAAAGTCTCTTGTGATGTTTTGCACTGGGCTCTGAACGTACATGGTGACTGGTGCATCTCTGCTAATGACATGGCAGAGTCTGAGGAGATGATTAATATTTCATGGAGAACCCTTTCGGTATTCCTGCGAGGGCATCCTTACCTGCACCGGTATCGGTGACCATCGAGTTCTGTTCAAGAGACTTATAAATATAGGAGTTGGATAGCATTGCTTCTTGTCGGAAAAGAAACGCTTATCAATCATACGAACCACCCTAGGCATTTGTTGGTAGAAAGTAAGAAAAAAATAACGTTTAACCAAGGGCTTTAGAACCAACTGGTTTTACATTACATGAAAAAATATAATTTTGTTTGCATGCGTGAAAACGTCATTTAGGCCTACCTAATCTTTTCAAGTTCAAAGTGTTTATTGTCATATGCAAAGAGGAAACGGGTTTCCTTAAGATGCAATGAAAAACCTATTTTGCTCCTTGCTAAGAATGCCAAATATGTCATTAACAAATACCTAAGAATATATATACAAGCACATATATTAATCAAGAAATACACACTAAATAAATTTTTGAAATGGGCTTTAATTTCCTTTATAAACTACAATCAACGATTGAGTACCCATGTGCAGTTATCAGGATTTGACCCTACCTTAGTTCTTGACACACGCATGATGGTCTCTGGTTGCAGAATTCAGTGGTCACAGATGTTTAACATGGGCAAACAAGCATAATACAAATTCGGAATGAAAGCCAGTGACCGTTAATCTAAGACAATTTTCAACCATCGCTCCGTTCTTTTACGCATGCGCCGCACGAGCATGTTTTCCCATTAACCTGTTCATCATTCTTAGAGATATTCCACTATTTTCAAGTAATCAATGAATGTTTTTAACAAATGTATAACAATCAATTAAATCATTTTTTTACAATGTATTACTAATTATGAAATAAATGTATAATCAAATAAATCAATGTATTTGGCTTTTTTTTCTTATTCATTCGAGTACTACAAAAGCCAAATCTGTCGCGTAACAACGTGAGATGTTACGGGCATCGTTCAGAAACTGATCAGTTCAGTTAAATGTAGTCAGTTCAGTAGATATATGCGGCTTTTAGCCCGGTGCGGCTTATACAAAATTTAAGATTTTTATTTACTATGTAGGTGCGGCTTATTTTGAGGTGCGCTCTATAGTCCAGAAATACGGTAGTCCCCCCTGGGAAGTCAGCACATCGGAACTAAAATCAAGGGACTGCAGTACAGTGCTACGGGAATTATATAACATATAACACTGTATTACCTTACATTTTAACCACACATTAACTATTTATTTTAAATTATGAAATTCTTTATGCCTGTGCAAACGGGGGGAGTCAGAGTTCAGCACAACACATGTTGCTATGAAAAAACCTCTCTGTCGTGCCTACTGCTTGCATGTGCTAAATGAAAATGAACACTTTCTCCTTTGATTTACACCTTTGACCTACCACCTGATTAACTTTCTGCTCTGCCCCCTGACGGGTGAAGAAAAATCTACAGAAAAGCCGCACCGCATGGTTCAAAGCGTGGGGGGACAAGTAGCGGAAAATACGTAATTAAGGGACACCTTGGGAGCTGTAACTGGTGCTCGCACGAGAGAGAGGAAGAAGAAGCGTGTGCAGTTGCTACTACCAGTTATCCTGTCCTGAGCTGTTTGGCTGGAAATAAAGAGAGTTCTACTTGTAACCTGACTATCTTTCTTCCCACCCCTCGGAAAATAGACCTGGAATAATAGTGATATTCAAATTATAGGGTTACACAAGCATGGCAAACGGTATTAGACAGCAATACAAGAATATGATCGATAAAGGCACTTGATGAAAACTTGAATATCATTATGATGTTTCTTTGCTTAGAAAAGTAATGATAATTATTAGAAAAATACTTGTCACTAGCTAGTTTGTGCCATCATAGAAGGAATTATCTGTAATTGTTCAGCCTCCGATTATTTTCTTTTTGTAGCGAAAAATAAGCCGAGTCACGATTCTTGTCCCATCCCCCAACGCCCCACCCACTTCCCTGTACAAGTGCACAAATCTGTTTTGCAACACGTACACGGAGATATGTGTTGCAGATATGAAGTTGTGCGGAATTCGTGTACATTTCCTGCCAGTAATGTTTTTACATTCACGCTCAGATTTTTATTCTACAAGTTCTCACATCAAAACTACAAGTGCAACTTTTAGTTTACAGGTTCTCAAATTAAAACTACAAGTGCAACTTTTAGTTTACAGGTTCTCAAATAAAAAATACACATACAGATTTTGTTTTACAAGTTCTCAAATCGGGTCCTTCACACTCATGTTTTGCTTCAGATTTATCTCCATAAAATACACAATAAAAAAAAAATTGAAATAGGCTTTAATTTCCTTATAAACTACAGTCAACGATTGAGTACCCATGTGCAGTTATCAGGATTTGACCCTACCTTATTTCTTGATGACACATGCATGATAGTCTCTGGTTACAGAATTCAGTGGTCACAGATGTTTAACACGGGAAACAAGCATAATACAAATTCAGAATAAAAGTCAGTGACTGTTAATCTAAGACAGTCGTTTTCTCTTTCAGTGGACATAGTCCATGCATCCTGGGGATGAGGTACGTGATTGACTAAGTCTTGAATCTGGAGTCTGAAGGTTTCCTTCTGTGATGTTTTTGCACTGGGCTCTGAATGTCTGTGGCGACAGAAGTGCACCTCTACTCTTGACATGGTGGAGTCTGAATGGGGGGGGGGGGGGGGTGGAGAAACTGACTCAATAGCTTTATCACCATACTTTGTAAATATGCAGGCGGGGCTAATTCTGTCTTGGAATTTTGTTTCAGGTGACATGCTCTTGACACCCATGGCTGAGGTTCTGTGAAGAAATTCTGTAGTGTCATTATCCTGGTCTACATGGTCACACATCAGGGGTGGAAAGTAACAAATTACATTTACTCACGTTACTGTAATTGAGTACTTTTTATGAGTAATTTGGAATTTTCTGAGTAGTTTTTGAAATATGTAATTTTTACTTTTACTCGAGTAAATTTTGACCCAAGTAGTTTTACTTTGCTACATTTGAACCCCCTCACGTTACTGAGTAAAAAAAAAATTGATGGTGAAAAATTAAATGCGGGCAGAAATGTAAACTTCTGAGTCCCGGAACTAAGTAAATTGCGTTGTCAGGGCTGGCTCGGCTGCCGCTCCTCCTAACAACACTAGAGGCACCCGAGTCAGTCCTAGACTCTCCAGGCGCAATCAGCAGTGATCCATTTTGGCTGTCTCTATGGCTTCTTACAAAAGTTTCGTTTTCTCCGCGTCTTTTCTGTTGCATTTTTCTCCCGTGTGTTTGCGGTCGAGCTTATTTTCTACGCGTTGAGTTTATTCCGTGTCTCATGTGATTGGATTTGCTGCGTGCGTGCGTGCGTGTGTGTGTGTGTGTGTGTGTGTGTGTGTGTGTGTGTGTGGACACGCACACATTTTGCTCTTTGCGTTTTGTCAGCACTTGGGTCTACTACTCTTGGTTTTGACGCAGTGTTTACTTGTTGGTACACCTGACGTTACATGCATGGCCTTGTCTTGTGCGCTCCCTTTCCATTGTCTCATAATCAGGTCGTAATACGGTGCACTTTTTCCCAAAAGGCTTAGATAGTTCTATCTTTAAATCTTCTATCTATCAGGATCTGTGGGATCCTGTGGACATTTTATTGTGAGAAGTGGGCACTGTATTTTGAATAGTTGGATCCTGTGAGCGTTTTAAATAGTGGAATCATGTGCGCATTTTGTTTTATTTTGAGATGTGGCATCCTATGGGCATTTTATTGTGAGTAGTGGGATCCTGTGGGCACTTTTAGATTGTGGGATCCTATGAGCATTTTTTTATTTATTTTTGAGGTGACATCCTGTGGGCATTTTATATTGTTTTATTTTGAGTTGTGGGATCCTGTGGCATTTTAGTTTGATTTGTGGTATCTTGTGGGCATTTAATTTTGTGTGCATTTTGTTTTTTGAATAATTTGTAATTAAAATTTCTTTATTCTTATCATAGTGTTGTTCGTTGGACAATAGGACTGAAAATTGTTTGCACTTTATGGAACAGGTTGTCATTGTCCTTGTGAGGAAGTATGTTCCTGAGCCCAGCTGATCTTTTGCAATTGTGGATGTGCACTTAAATACACTTTGAAATCGATTAAAACAACTTGTGCTGAATTTGATTTTTTTCATTAAATAATTGAAAGTAACTAAGTAACTTGTACTCAAATTGCATTCTAAATGAAGTAATTTTGTACTTTTACTTGAGTAAATTTTGAGATGGGTAATTTTACTTTTACTCTGAGTAGAATTTAGGCAAAGATACTTTTACTCAATTACAATTTTTCAGTACTCTTTCCACCTCTTGTCACACATCTATTAAAGCTATAACCAGCCTCCAAGGTCTGTACTAGAGATGTGACGATACCAGTTTTTTAGGTCCAATACCGATATTTTACATTCGATATCTGCCGATACCGATACCAATTCGATATTTTTTAAATAAATTGTTTTTAAATGCCTGGATGCATTTTTATATAAAAGTAATTTACAGTGGAAAATTTCCACTGTAAAAATGTAGTAATGAAAGTACTGTAAACATGGCTTCTCATGGCACTCAACCACTAAAATGGCTGTCAAATATAACCTTAGGTTCAACTCTGGGAAATCTCTGTACAAAACACTTGGATAAAAACATTTCCAGTATAAAAAAAAATAAACACACACACTATGAACTGAAGTATGTGGATATACGACTACCCTACAATGAGTAGCTGCCCAACATTGAACAACTTTTGAAAACCATTTTGCAAGAGCTTATTCGCTTTCAGTGTTGGGAACGTTAGTTTAAAAAAGTAATTAGTTATAGTTACTCACTACTTGTTCAAAAACGTGACAGTTACTCTATAATAAAAGTAACTCGTTACCAGGGAAAGTAACTGTAATTTGCATTACAGTTAAAAAAAAGGTATATGCCAATGAATAAGGATTTTTTGAAAAAGCAGTTTTCACAGTCAGTTGAAATGAGTAGATCAGAAAGGTGTTTAACTTTTGATATTTATTACACATCCACAGACCAGTGCAGGATAAAATCCTTTAAAAAAAAACAAATCTTTGTTTAAAAAAAAGCAAAAGTCAATCAATCAATCAAATTTTATTTATATAGCGCTTGTTACAACAGTTGTTGTCACAAAGCAGCTTTACAAGTGCCGAGTCCTAGCCCCCAGTGAGCAAGCCAAGGGCGACAGTGGCAAGGAAAAACTCCCTAGTTTTTTTGCATGAGGAAGAAACCTTGAGAGGAACCAAGACTCAGGGGGGGAACCCATCCTCCTCTGGCCGACACCAGTCACCATGACAACAACAACAATTTAGACAAAGAAATAAAGAAAAGGAAAAGATGTTATAATGTCCATCTTGGTGTAAGCTTATCCGGTCAGGCAGTAGGTGGCTGGCACAGGATGGATCGCTTGTCTCTCCTCATCTCATTTTTCCACGAGCAGGCGGGCAGCCATGTGGAGAAAATAAAACAGGGGGAATTAGCACTGTACGGGGACATATACAGGACAGGTGAAATTATAAACATTTCTGGAGTGTGGCAGCAACTCCGGCATTAAGTTAAATTATTACAGCCTAGCTAACAAAGGCAGAACCAGAAGGTAACATAGGCTTGGGGGCATTCTGAGACAATGGCATCCATCCACTGCACTGTCAACAAACTTGAGTGACCACGAGCAGTGACAGGATGACAGCACCAGCGTCCCAGTCTACCATAAAACCCTTCGTCTATGAACCCCTGGATCTGTACCTTTATCTAAGGGGGAATATTAATTATCAAACGCTAAACCAAATAGGTGGGTTTTCAACCTAGACTTAAAGATTGTGACTGTGTCAGAGTCCCGGACGCATTTTGGAAGGTTGTTCCAAAGCTGGGGGGCCTTACAAGAAAAGGCTCTTCCCCCTGCTGTTACCTTATTAATTTGTGGAACTAATAAAAGACAAGCACCCTGTGATCTTAGTGGACGTGGGGGTTAATAGTAGGAAATAAATTCCTGGAGGTATTCAGGAGCAAGCCCATGCAGTGCCTTATAAGTTAATAATAGAATTTTAAAATCAATACGGAATTTAACTGGGAGCCAATGCAGGGCTGATAGGACTGGTCTGATATGCTGAAATTTTATAGTTCTGGTCAGAACTCTAGCTGCGGCATTTTTAACTATTTGAAGTTTATTTAGATTCCTATTTGAACATCCTGACAGTAGTGAGTTACAGTAGTCTAATCTAGAGCTCACAAAGGCGTGTACCGATTTTTCTGCATCATCCTGTGATAATGCATTTCTTAACTTGGCAATGTTGCGGAGATGTAGAAAAGCTATCCTAGTAGTATTGTCTATGTATTTATGAAATGATAGGTCGGAGTCGAGTATGACGCCTAGGTTTTTGGCTACTGTGCCAGGTGTAATGGGGTAGTCTGTGAGATTAAGCATTAGATCTGGAATTTTCTGTCTTGAGGCCTTAGGGCCCAGGAGGAGAACTTCTGTTTTGTCCTCATTAAGTTGGAGGAAGTTTAGAGACATCCAGCATTTAATATCTCTTGCACAGGCCTCAATTTTTCCTAAACTGAGTTTGTCATCAGGTTTGGCTGATATGTGAATTTGGGTGTCATCTGCATAGCAGTGAAAATTGACACCATGTTTGTTTATAACTGTGCCCAATGGTAGCATATATAATGTAAATAATAGTGGTCCTAAGATGGAGCCTTGCGGGACCCCATATTTAAGTATTGTACATTTGGATGGAATATTATTGAGCTCTACAAACTGATGGTGATTTGTTAAGTAAGAGTTAAACCATGAAAGGGCTGTGCCTGAGACTCCAACCCAGCGTTCTAACCGCTTTAGCAAGATCCTATGATCAAATATGTCAAAAGCTGCACTAAGATCAAGAAGCACTAACAGTGATACATAGCCTTGATCTGAAGCAAGGAGGAGATCATTTGTTACTTTGACTAATGCTGTTTCAGTACTGTGATGGGGCCTAAAGCCAGATTGGAACTTTTCAAATATGTGATTCCTAAGCAGATATAGGAATAATTGCTGGGCAACAGCTTTTTTTATGATCTTAGATATAAATGATGTGTTCGAAATGGGTCCATAATTAGATAGCACAGTCGGATCAAGATTTGGTTTCTTGATCAGAGGTTTAATAACTGCTAATTTACATGATTTGGGCACGTGACCTATTGTAATGGATGAGTTAACTATAGTTAGAAAGTAAATAGTTACACTATATAAAGTGCATTTACAGCTATCAAATTAAATTAAATTCTCTCAACCTGAGACAACTGGTTTGTTCACAACAGAAGTAAATGTAACAATAAAACCTCTATTCTTAATTAAATAAATCAGATACCCAGTCTGGTAGACATTCAGGAACTTCAAGTATTTTCTTAAATAAGTTTATATTGCCACCTTGAAAATGCTCATTTTTCTTCAGCTTGTTCCTGACTCGCCATTTCTGCCTCTTCTCCGTTTGTGTCGTGTGTCACTGGCATGCTTCGGCACACGTGTAAAAACACTGGCTCTGATTGGCTACCATAACGCTGCCTTAGCCAATCACTTACTGACTTGTTAAGTTAAACAGGTGTTACACCGAGAACTGTGACCTATCGAGATCTGTCACTCCTCACTAGCCTGGGCAGGGGTCCGCTCGGATCACTGTTAGTATATCAATATATAGTAACGCACCGCTTTTAATGACCAGTAACATCAACGGCGTTGTAACGACAGGAAAAGTAATTAATTATATTATCCCGTTACTGACAAAATGACGCCGTTACCTAACGCCGCAGCTGTACTGAAGAGTCTCTCACTCTCCACACTTGTTGTAGGTGCACATAGAAATTTAGCTGCTGTAGAAGCCAGAGTGGGTAATCTAGGTTGGTTGACTTGCCAGTATAGCAGTGGATTGTCCGAGCGCTGAATAGTTGGCTCGCTGAGGTAGGTTTGTATCTCAAAGCGTGCACTTGTGGTGGCTAACTGAGAAACATATTCTACAGTGTCAATCAATCAATCAATCAATCAAAGTTTATTTGTATAGCGCTTTTCACAACACATGTTGTCACAAAGCGCCTTACAGGATTTAAAAGGTTAACAATACTACGGGTCCAGAACCCTAATGAGCAAGCCAAGGGCGACAGTGGCGAGGAAAAACTCCCTAAGATAGTGGGGAATAGGAAGAAACCTCGGGAGAACCAAGACTCAAAAGGGAACCCATCCTCCATTGGGCGGCCCGTTAACACACAGATTACACAAAATACAGACAAATACACAAGTCACACACAAATCACACAATCAGACTAAGTAAAGGTAAAAATGAAAGTTCTGGGTTATGATATTGTCACTGTAAATGTCTGTTGATGAACGCCAGGCTTTCATTCCGTGTCGGAGCAGCGATGCTGGTATTGTAGGCTCCGACTGCAATGTTACTCTCCAGGTGAACCTCGGAGAAAAGATACGAGATGTAGTAAATATGTAACAGATTAATCAAAGGCCAAACTAAACAGATGAGTCTTTAATCGAGTTTTAAACATTGAGACTGTGTCTGAGTCCCGAATAGAGGCAGGAAGATTATTCCACAATTGTGGAGCTTTAAAAGAAAAGGCTCTTCCACCTGCTGTGATCTTTTTGATCCTAGGAACAGTTAATAACCCTGCGTCCTGCGAGCGAAGTGAACGCGCTGGGTTATATTGTTCAATAAGTTCACTAAGATAGTCTGGAGCTAAGCCATGCAGCGTTTTATATGTTAATAAAAGTATTTTATAGTCAATACGGAATCTAATTGGCAGCCAGTGTAATGACGATAGTACGGGACTAATGTGATCAAACTTTTTAGTTTTTGTTAAAACTCGTGCTGCTGCGTTCTGAACCAGCTGGAGTTTGTTTATTGATTTACCAGAACATCCAGCTAGGAGACTGTTGCAATAATCTAAACGAGAGGATATGAATGCATGGATTAGTTTTTCTGCATCACTAATATTTAATATGTTTCTAATTTTGGCAATGTTGCGCAAGTGAAAGAACGCTACCCTAGTTATATTATTAATATGTGTATCGAACGAGAGATCTGGGTCTATTGTGACGCCCCAGTTCTTTACCTCTGCGCTGGGGGTTATAGTAAAAGAATGTAGATTCAATGCTGCATTATGTATCTTGTCTCTCGCAGCCCTAGACCCAACTATTATCAATTCTGTTTTATCGGCATTTAGTGCTAGAAAGTTACATGCCATCCAATGTTTTATCTCTTCTACACATTTCTCAATCTTACTGTTTGCGCCTAAATCATCGGGTTTTGCCGATAAATATAGCTGAGTGTCGTCTGCGTAGGAATGGAAACTGATGTCATGCTTATGCATAATTTCGCCTAAGGGTAACATGTACAGTGTGAATAGAAGTGGTCCTAGGACTGTCCCTTGTGGGACACCATATTTAACCTGCACAGATTTAGAGGTTTTATTATTAACACTTACACATTGGAAGCGGTCAGTTAAATATGATCTAAACCAGGAGAGTGCGACTCCTTTAATACCTACTGTGTTTTCTAGTCTATCCAGCAAAATGTTGTGGTCTACAGTATCAAAAGCTGCACTAAGATCCAACAGTATAAGGAACGAGACGAGCCCATTATCGGCCGATATTAGTAGATCATTCACTACCCTGAGTAAAGCTGTTTCAGTGCTGTGGTTTGGTCTAAATCCTGATTGGAACTTTTCCTCCTTCAGGATTTCATCAAAAATGCTTTCAAGTCTGCTGTGGCTCGCAGAGTCCATCCGTGGTGTCTTCTTTACTGGTCAATGAGAGCTTTGGCTTCCGCAGCAGATTGGGTGCTCTGAAGACAAATGTCCACATAGAAGGAGTGCTCGACAACGTCGATCAAGTTGGAATTGTCACCACAGTTATCTCGAATGTGGCGTTGGAGAGCATATACAGTACAACAAGGGCTAAATGTAGTGCCGAATGGCAGCACTTGCCATTCATAAATGGTTGGCTCGTCTTCCCTCTGCATGTGCCTCCAGATGAACCTCAGCACTGGTGTGTCAAAGGGCTGCAAATGGATCTGATGGAACATCACCTTTATGTCTCCGCTCACAGCGACCGAGTACTGACGGAATCTCAGGAGGACACCTAGTAGTGAAGGCCCTAGGGTTGGTCCAGGCAACAGGAGCTCATTCAGTGACTGCACCCGGTATTGGAAGGAGCAGTCGAAAACGACCCTGTCCTTTCCATTGTGATGGACCATGTGGTGTGGTATAAACCACGACTCTGGTGACTGACTGGCTTCTTCTGGTGAGACCTTTGCCACATAGCCTGATGCCTCCAGTTTCTGGATCTCAGCACAGTATGACTTAGCTTGTGTAGGGTTCTTAGCCAGCTTCCGCTCTATGCTGCGAAGCCTGGGAAGTACTGCTTCGGCAGGAGCCCAGAGAACCATGTCTGTCGTACGGCGAAGAAGGGGAGTGGCATAGCGCGGAACATCAGCTACTATCACTCTAGTGGTGGCTGTCTGGAGCAGAGTAAGAGCGCGTTGGTCTTCCTTTGAACGAGTGACAACTTTCTCACTGTAGGGCAAGGTGTCCATTTGCCAAAGGCGTTCCACGTTCCTGAGAAGCTCGCTGGAAGCTAAGGCTTTGGTGATATGCAGGCATTGTTGGACCCCAGGTGAGAGATGAACAGTATCGACTGGCCCTTGAAGAGACCAACCCAGCCTAGTGCAAATAGCGACAGGTCCACCTGGTGGTCCTGCATGCACTGGTTGGACTGGAGTGATCAGGTGGGGCATATCAGACCCAATTAGGAGCAGTGGTTGTACGCGGTTCACCGGGCATAAGGGAAGGTCCTTGAGATGTTTGTATTTCTGCTGCAGCACACCGACTGGATAAGTGTGTTCAGCAAGAGCCAACCCTTCAGCAGTGAAGGTGTGGGATATCAGGTGCTTCTCGTATGGTCGCAGTGGTGATGACACTTCCAAGGAGACTGATGCGCCGTTAAGTTGCTTAACGCTCTGGTGCACAGTCTGCAAAGGTAGAGTCTCTGGATGGCTGACGAGGTTGAGCTGTTGCACCACCTGAGGAAGGACAATACTCCTTTCGGACCCGTCATCGAGTACTGCGTAAGTCTCCATCATTTGGTCACCGTTATGAAGGAGGACCTTGATCACCTTCAGCATTACTCTTTGAGACCTGTTGGGCCGATCAAGGTACTCCTTTGTGGGAAGTAGACTGACTGTGTACACCTTCCATTTGGTTTCCTGGACTGACTCATGCAAGATAGTGAGGTGCATCTCCTTGCAGGTTTTACAGGGGCGCTTGAGTGTGCACCGGTCCTCTGGGTGATTGTGTCCGCATTTTCGACACCGTTTACCACCCAGGAGCCACTTTAAGATTTGATCGGTGGTCAACTTCTTGAATTCTTCACAGGAATTAAGGTAGTGGTCCTGACTGTCACAGTATGGACAAAAAGGTTTCAGCTTGGGTTTGGCCTTCATTCGCGTAAGCTCTGCCGAAGATGTCTCCCCCCTTGGTGCCCTGTCAGTTACATTGAAGCATGCAGTTCCTGGCTTCTCTTTAGGTTGAGCAATTCGCTGATCCTTCCTAGCTGGTCGGGGGGTATTTGTCTGATACAGTGCTGCCGCTCTACTGAATATACGCTTTGCTTGTGACTTTGTCTGGAGCCAGGTAGCTAAGTCCAGAAGGGTGTAGGTGCTGTCGGTACAAGTCTGCAGAACACCATATCGCAGGCAATGCTCAACAAAGCCATCACGGTAAGTAGGAGGCATCTTACTGAGCAGAACCACAGTGGAGTTCGTATCCATTCTGTCCTTCAAGTGTCTTTAACATGCCTACCAAGGACTGGACTGATAAGGCTAATGAGTCAAAGGCCTCAGCGTCATCAATCTTTAGAGCAGGCGCATTGAGGATGGCACCTAGCTCACTTTGGATCAACTGTCGTGGTTGCCCGTATTGATCTTGCAGAGCCTGTAGCGCACTAGTGTACGGTGCCGGGTCATACATGTAAGCCTTAGCCAGCTGTAGCGCGCTTGGTAGTTTGATGTGTCCTATCAACACTTGATATGTATATTGCTCACTGAGGTGAAGGCTGCCTCCCAGTACATTGTCTAGTGCAAGCTTAAGCAATGCAAAATCACTCTCCCGACCACTCTCGAACACTGGTAGGGAAGGCCGAGGGATTCCACTTAGTTTCTCGTGCTTCTGAATGTTTACCAGCAGCATTTGTTGATGCGAAACATTTTCTTCTTAGCATTCGAGGCCTCGATAAATTCGTTGTACTCCTTTCCGTGGTGTTTTTGTAAGTGTCTAATCAAGTTTGTTGTATTAAACTTGACAGTTCTGCTACCACCTCATGAGACACTTGCATGACACATGTTACACTCAGCAGTATTGCTTTTTTTCCACTTCGAGTCTGAAGTAGCTCCACACTGCTGACATGTTGACAGCTCACGACAATTGCTCTATCACACGATGACGTGATGCCTGCTGCTCCTACGTGACAAGGTGCTGTATTAGTTTACGGCATGTTGCAAATTTCTTTACGCATTTTTGTAATATTTAATGTATTTAATGTATCGGATTGCGTTTTTAATTAGCTCCCGATAGCCGATCCAGTAATTTAGGCCTGGATCGGGCCGATACCGATACCAAGTATTGGATCGGCGCATCTCAAGTCTGTACTAGAATAGCTAGTAGAACTAGAATTTGTATAACTTTCAGAATCATGTACTTGTTGAATCGCCTGTGTCCAAACTGGAGGTGAGATTCATTGTGAGCTTCCAGACTCTGTCAAAAAGAATTTGGACCGTGAGGAATTCTGTACACAGGTGTTTTCATCCTCTGGTGTCACACTGACCATTTACGCGCCCAGATGGAGAAAGACTGTCTGCATCCTCAGTAGCATGCACAGTATGGTGGAGACTGAGGACACCCGAAAAAAAAGCCCAACACAATCACAGACTACAACAGCCTAAAATGTGGTGTGGATGTCATGGACCAGATGGTGCAAAAGTACACTGTACGTTCAGGAACACGGCGTTGGCCAGTCGCTGTGTTTTATACCATGATTGACATTTCATGCCCGAATGCATATGTGCTTTTTCAGGCATGCACTGGGGTAAAAGAGAGATGGTCGGACTACTTGGTGAAGCTTGCAACAGAACTTGCACAGTCTCATATGGCAGCCAAGGAGGTGTGTAAATTTCTATTTATGAATAATCATTGTTGCATGCTTATTTTATCTTTTATTACTTGCTTTATTACTATTTCATTGTACAGAGCAACACATTTTTTTTACTGTGCATATACCAATAATGTTTTGCACTGGGCTCCGAAAGTACATGGTGACAAAAGTGCATCTCTGCTAATGACATGGCAGAGTCTGAGGAGATGATTAATATGTCATGGTGAACCCTTTCGGTATTCCAGCAAGGGCATCCTTAACCGGTGATGCACCGGTATTGGAGTTGGATAGCATTGCTTCTTGTCGGAAAATAAACATTTATCAATTGTATGAACCACTCTAGGCAGGTTGGTAGAAAATAAGAAAAAAATAAGTTAATGTTTAACCAAGGGCTTTAGAATAAATGGGTTTTACGTTACATGAAAACATTGTTTGCATGCGTGAAAATTAATTTAGGCTTACCTAATCTTTTGAAATAGGCTTTAATTTCCTTATAAACTACAATCAACGATTGAGTACCATTGTGCAGTTATCAGGATTTGACCCTACATTATTTCTTGACGACACATGCCTGATGGTCTCTGGTTACAGAATTCAGTGGTCACGGGAAAAAAACATAATACAAAAAAGTGTCTAACACGGGAAAAAAGCATAATACAAATTCAGAATAAAAGCCAGTGACTTAATCTAAGACAATTGTTTTCTCTTTCAGGAGAGAAACCTATCCCCACTGAATACCATGGACCCAGCACAGCTAAAATGCACAGACGGAGGACAAAAGAGAGAGACTGTTAGAGACTGATAGAAAGATAAGGATTGAGAGTCTGATAAAGAGACAGAGAGACTGAGCGAGAGGCTAATGTGGGGGGAGGCGGGGCTAATGACATTTCCAGATTTTGTGTCCTGTTTGCTTCTGTGGGGTCTGGAACAAGCTCCCTCTTTTTTCATGGCATCCCTCTTTCTCTCCTCATCATCCACTCGTGCTCTCTCTTCTCTCTCTCTGTCTCACTGTTATCCTCGATTCATCTCACATATCTGGTCACTAAGGTCTTTCATTCGTTCAGTTTTCCTTCTCTCTCTCTCAGTCCCTCTGCTATGGTTTGCATAGCGGCTGTGTGTGTGTGTGTGGTTGGGGACCGGGCTGGCTAAAGTCTACCAAGAATCATTCTGATTGGTTCAACCTGTTATAATATACAACCGATGGATTGGCTGAATATGCTGCGGTGTGCGGCGATTAGATTATTTAAAAAATAAATTAATAATAATAATATTCAACCGTGAGAAATTCCATGTGTGGCGTGAGAGCGTGTGAAATCGCTAAATATGCGTGAGTCTCACGCTCAAAGCGTGCATATGACCTGCATATGACCAAGGTCAGCACGTGATTACGCAGGTTTCCCACTGACTGTAAGTCACATTTATCTGCTCTCTGTCTTAATAATCACTTTTTTGTGTTATGTTGGCTGGGAGATGGTTGCAGAGAGTATGTTTTCAGGGTTGCCAACGCTCACGCATTGAGCATGAGACACACGCTTTGACCGTATTCACACGCTCTCACGGCACACTTCCGATATCTCACATCCGAAAAAAAATCTTGTTTATTTATCTGATCCATATCTATGATTCAATGAGTTACTAGTTCGCTCTGGCGCCAACCACCCGCGATCGATAGATTGCGATATAATACTTAATTTGTGTCCATTTTATGTTCACACCCCCCCACCCCCGTCAACAACTTACGTCTCCACCCCCCCCCCCCCCCCCAAGCCTGTGTTTTTAACGCATTGTAAATGGGGTGCCTTAAAATTTTGCATGCATATAAAGGGTGCCACAACTGAAAAAAGGTTGAGAAACACTGCGCTAGACAGTCAGATTTGTTTGGTAAACAACACTTGTTATATTCCAGTGCAATACCGCCCCACGCCAGTAGCTGGCGATCAAGATAATACAGGACCTCCTCTCTGGAACCTCAAGTCCCACACATAGACATAATATAGTGCCTATGGTTGGCAACGAGGTTTGAAATTAATGAAGTAGATCGCTTTCACTGCAAACCCCACTCTGAAAAAAAAATCTTACTTTGATACACTCGTTGATGTTTTGAATAGGCGCCTCAGCAGGACACCTAAGGGTCCTCGAGAACTCACAATATAAAACCACCATCTTGGCCACATTTCAGTCTTTCTTCCAAGCAGGAAAATACTCTTTGCAAGTAGCTATTCTGAAGAGCTGCAGCAATTGGTAAGCATTTGTTTAGATGCTACCGGTTTTTCTATTAAAAACTATCCGTAATTGATGTTTGCCGTTTCTAAAAGCCGGATTGTGAGAGCCTTTTTGACGTGTGGCACCTCTGGCACGTTGAAAATGCACAATTCTGTTAATTTGCCACTACCAGCATTTTCATACGACGTTCATACAACAGTGCTGGGGTAATTTGCATTCCATTAGGCCAGGTAGAGTTGAGCTCATGCTTCTTGTGCGGGCCATATTCAATAGTATTTTCAGAATTTGCTGCGGGCTAATGAAAACTGGTCTAATGGACGTGATGGCCTAATGCAGAGGTGTCCAAACTGCAGCCCACCTCTGCATTAGGCCATCCTTTATGTACATGCAGCCACTACTAGGTAATGCTAAACGGGGGGATGGGTGATGAACTGTGTTGATCCATTGACTCGGATGGAGAAGAAAAACCTTTAAGAAAAATCTGAACGTTAGCTATTTTTGACCAATCAGCAGGTCAGCTTTTGCAGTGAGAACAACCCAAAATTAGCACAAAGGAGGCAGACTTGAGATGTTTTAGAATTATAGTTCAAATGTCTCTGATTTATAACTGAGAGAGATGACCGCAGACATAGGAAACATGTTAATAAAGTGCATAAACTAAACTGCACCAAAGTAAATGGCATATGTGGCTGCATGCTAAGTGAAATAAAATAAAGGTTTCTCACTATAGTACCATATTACAATATTATAAATGTACACAATGGCGGTAAACTGAGATGGGTTCAATGTTTTTAAAATGTTACAGCCATTAGATCGAAATGAGCCGGTACCAGGTAACGGTGAACAGTGATGGGCGGTACTGTGAATGATAATGATTATGTATGTATCCACCTACCTGTGGATAAAAATCCGTCACCATATTTCACTTACTCTGTTGACTTAGAAGCAAAGATGCCAAAGATTTGCAGAACACAGCTTGCTTTGGGCGTGGTCCTCAACCATGTCGACCCCTGTGACTCCGATGGAGAAGAAATAACTCAGATCAGAGTAGTGACACTAAAATCTCTTCTGGTAAGATTTCCTATTTTTGTTTGCCAGTTATGGCTGTTGTTTTTGGAAGACACTGCAAAAAGTACCATCTGGATAAGTTAAAATTGCTCAAGAGTATTCTGTTTCAAGTAGTTGAGGGTTTTTTGTATAAATTTATGTAAAAAATATCTTTACCTATTGGCAGTTTTTCAAAATACAAACCATTTAAAATAAGGAAAAAAAAAACAGCTATTTTGACTAATCAATATGCCACTTATTGCAGTGTGAAAACAATCCTACGTTAGTTCCAAGGAGGCATATTTGAGATGTTTTGGAATTATAATTCAAATATTATAGCAGAGATTGGCGGGTTCACACACGAATAGGCATTTTGGCCTCAATGGGCAAAAACATGCCCAAAATGTCCTTTAGACCTAAAAGTGAAAAGGAGCTTTTTTCTGTGGAAAAAATGTCTACAATAAGTACACAATAAAAAGATTCAATTGAGACACTAAAGGCCCAAAAGGTTCAAAAGCACTTGTATTGGCAAAATGATTTAGATCATAGAACTAAGTCACATGTTGAGATTACCTTTGTGTGCGTTTGTGTGGTAAGCAATACTTTTCAGTCTGTTACAGTATTTTGCCAGTAGATGTTGTACTGTAGCACCCCCGACAGGCCAATTTGAACCAACCTTGGCAGACCTCAAGGACCGCAGCCTATAAAAGGCTTTTAAATTGGGAGTTGATCACTTGCACGGTTTGAGTTATAGCAATATAGGTAATATAGGTCATGTATGCCATGGCCACAAGGATATAATGGGGGGGGGGGGGGGGGAATGGACCCACCTGAAATGTAAGAATCCAAAATTTTTTGCATAATTTATGTATAGTGTAGACATTGTGCCCATACCAATTTTGCAGTCATTGGATCAAATTCCTAGGACTAGTTTGAAAAGTGCTATTTTCAAGCAATTGATTAATGTGAAAAAACTATGCAATTTCAAGTCCTATTTAAAAAGGCAAAGTTGTCAAGTATACTGCAAGGAATCAAATGAATCAAGTTGCGTGTTTCTAAGATTTGGAGGAGCATGCATGATTTTCAGAAATGTTTTGAACCTGTACAGCGTGACTCAGAGTCCTGGGATGAGCATAGTGGTCAGGTTTGACCCCATGATGCTGCATGTAAAGTTTTGGCTTGATGTGACCAATGGTTGATGAGTTTTTTCCATGTTATTGCGCCCCCTCAGGGTACCCGCGGGTCCTTAAAAAGTCTTAAAATGTCTTAAATTTAGTTTTCCATATTCAAGGCCTAAAAATGTCTTAAAATGTCTGGAATTTTATGAGGGGAGGCATTAAATTATTATAAGTGTGTGTTGTTCAGTTGTTCTGGCGCGATGTGAACTTCGAATCTAGCGCTATTGCAGAAAAAAACCGCTCCAGGGTCCTAGTGCTAGATTCCTAGCGTTGGAGTATACAGCCTCAACAACGTCAACAATTCTCGTTCGCCACCCCCCCCCCCCCCCCCCCCCGTCAACGATGTGGAACACACCTGCATCCCCAGTAATAGTATTATTTTTTCTTGTGAGAGGTATTAAAAAGGTCATTAAAAGTCATTGAATTTGAGATTTAAAAATGTGCAGATACCCTGCCCCTATTGGCCAATCGTGGCCAGCTTTGACCTGTGACCTCAGTCATGTTACCTATAAGCATATCAAGTTTCATGAAGATTGGTCAAAGCATTGCTGAGATATAGCTGCTGAAGTAAATTTGGCCACACCTCAGAGCTATTGATTTACATGTGATTGACAAATGTCACAATTTTGTCCATAATTATTGATGAGATTCTTCTGAATACGTTGACACCAAGATTGTGATAATCAGATGAAAAACCAAGGACTAGTAGGCAAAAGTAGGTTTTTCATTCTTACTTAATCATGACTGATTAATCTCCAGCCCAGCCCACACCTGTGTTAATGGAGCAATCACTGAAACAATGTTAGCTAGTCCAAGGCTGCAATGAAGCCTAAAATGTGGTGGTCATGGACCAGATGTTAAAGTACACTGTACGTTCAGGAACACAGCGTTAGCCATGATTGACATTTCAGCACTGAATGCATATGTGCTTTTTCAGGCATGCACTGGAGTAAGAGAGATGGTCGGACTTCTTGGTGAAGCTTGCAACAGAACTTGCACAGTCTCGTATTGCAGCCAAGGAGGTGTGTGAATTTCTATTTATGAATAATCATTGTTGCATGCTTATTTTGTCTTTTTTATTACTTGCTTTATTACTATTTCATTGTACAGAGCAACATGTTTCTTTACTGTGCATATACCAATAAAGTCTCTTGTGATGTTTTGCACTGGGCTCCGAAAGTACATGGTGACAAAAGTGCATCTCTGCTAATGACATGGCGGAGTCTGAGGAGATGATTAGTATTTCATGGCGAACCCTTTCGGTATTCTGGTGAGGGCATCCTTAACCGGTGATGCACTGGTATCGGTGACCATCGACTTCGGTTCAAGAGACTCATAAATATTGGAGTTGGATTGCATTGCTTCTTGTTGGAAAATAAACGTTTATAAATCGTACGAACCACCCTAGGCATTTGTTGTTAGAAAGTAAGAAAAAAATAAGTTAACGTTTAACCAAGGGCTTTAGAATCAATGGGTTCAGTGGTCACATGTCCAACACAGGAAACAAGCATAATACAAATTCAGAATAAAAGCTGGTGACTGTTAATCTAAGACAATCGTTTTCTCTTTCAGTGGACATAGTCCATGCATCCTGGGGATGAGGTACGTGATTGACTAAGTCTTGAATCTGGAGTCTGAAGGTTTCCTCCTGTGATGTTTTTGCACTGGGCTCTGAATGTCTGTGGCGACAGAAGTGCACCTCTACTCTTGACATGGTGGAGTCTGAATGGGGGGATGTTATAGAAACTGACTCAATAGCTTTATCACCATACTTTGTAAATATGCAGGCGGGGCTAATTCTGTCTTGGAATTTTGTTTCAGGTGACGTGCTCTTGACACCCATGGCTGAGGTTCTGTGATGAAAGTCTGTAGTGTCATTATCCTGGTCTACATGGTCACGCATCTATTAAAGCTATAACCAGCTTCCAAGGTCTGTACTATAATAGCCGGCTTATGGTTTATATAACTTTCAGAATCATGTACTTGTTGAATCACCTGTGTCCAAACTGGAGGCGAGCTTCGTAGTGAGCTTCCAGACTCTGTCGAAAAACATTTGGACCGTGAGGAATTCAGTACACGGGTGTTTTCATCCTCTGGTCACACTGACCGTTTACGCACCCAGGTGGAGAAAGACTGTCTGCATCCTCAGTAGCATGCACCGTATGGTGGAGACCGGAGACACCTGAGAAAGCCTAACACAATCAGACTACAACAGCCTAAAATGTGGTGTGGATGTCATGGACCAGATGTTGTGAAAGTACACTGTACATTCAGGAACGTCTCATATGGCAGCCAAGGAGGTGTGTAAATTTCTATTTAGGAATACCTATTGTTGCATGCTTATTTTATCTTTTACTTGCTTTATTACTATTTCATTGTACAGAGCAACACATATTTTTTTTTTACTGTGCATATACCAATAAAGTCTCTCGTGATGTTTTGCACTGGGCTCCGAAAATACATGGTGACAAAAGTGCATCTCTGCTAATGACATGGCGGAGTCTGAGGAGATGATTAGTATTTCATGGCGAACCCTTTCGGTATTCCGGTGAGGGCATCCTTAACCGGTGATGCACCGGTATTGGTGACCATCGACTTCTGTTCAAGAGACTCATAAATATTGGAGTTGAGTGTTGCTTCTTATCGGAAAAGAAATGTTTTATCAATCGTATGAGAACCACCCTAGGCATTTGTTGAAAGTAAGAAAAAAATAAGTTGACATTTAACCAAGGGCTTTCAGGGTACCCGCGGGTCCTTAAAAAGTCTTAAAATGTCTTAAATTTAGTTTTCCATATTCAAGGCCTAAAAATGTCTTAAAATGTCTGGAATTTTATGAGGGGAGGCATTAAATAATTTTAAGTGTGTGGTGTTCAGTTGTTCTGGCGCGATGTGAACTTTGCCGAATCTAGCGCTAGGACCATGCAGAAAATAACCGCTCCAGGGTCCTAGTGCTAGCTTTCTAGCGCTGGAGTATACGGCCTCAACAACATCAACAATTTTCGTTCGCATGATGGTCTCTGGTTACAGAATTCAGTGGTCACAGATGTTTAACATGGGAAACAAGCAAAATACAAATTCAGAATAAAAGCCAGTGACTTAATCTAAGACAATTGTTTTCTCTTTCAGGGGACATCGTCCATGCATCCTGGGGATGAGGTACGTGATTGACTAAGTCTTGAATCTGGAGTCTGAAGGTTTCCTCCTGTGATGTTTTTGCACTGGGCTCTGAATGTCTGTGGCGACAGAAGTGCACCTCTACTCTTGACATGGTGGAGTCTGAATGGGGGGATGTTATAGAAACTGACTCAATAGCTTTATCACCATACTTTGTAAATATGCAGGCGGGGCTAATTCTGTCTTGGAATTTTGTTTCAGGTGACATGCTCTTGACACCCATGGCTGAGGCTCTGTGAAGAAATTCTGTAGTGTCATTATCCTGGTCTACATGGTCACACATCTATTAAAGCTATAACCAGCCCCACCCCCACCCCATTGGTGCTTTGTTTAAAGATTTATTCTGTACCTGGTCACGTGACCTGGAAATATGTCATGACACTTGCTGCGTGTCCTCCCAACTGGGGCCTGTAGCTGTGGTTCCTGCTGTGGGTGTGGTCATGCGGGTGACGACGCTCCAGGTGACTGCTAGCCATGCCGGTTGGGCAGATGGCAGAAGCGTGTAGCTACCACGTCCACTTGCACGCACGTCCCATCACCTCACTTTTTCACTCCTGTTCCATGTGCCGTGCTGGACAAGCGTGACATGTGGGGGAGGGGGTTTTGGACTGGCCTCTGGGCGTGTGCAATATGTTGACTATATTATGGTGGTGTCCTTATTAATATTCATAATGCATAATCTTATGAGCCTAATTGCACAGCGTGGCTTCAAGCATTCTAAATGAAGTTGCAGTCTATTGAATAAACAACTTTGGTCAGTTGGGTCACCTAGCCTATAAATATTTAGTGGGGTCAGTTGCAGCATATACTGTAACTGATGGTGGCTTTGGCCAAGCCTGACTGCAGAGCGGACATCCAGCCTTTAACACCTGATCCAGCACATTCAGGATTGCAACAGACATTTGGTATATATGAAAACGCTATACTAACCCCTGCTGCATGTGTAGAGATGCAATGATGTAAACTTGTATTTATATGTACCAAGTTGTTCTGAATTCAAATAAATCTGAAGAAAACTATTTGTCCAGTTGGTGGTGGTTTTGATGTTCTTCCCCTACCTGAGAGCTGTTCAATGTGGTACAAGATCTTTTCTCAGTTGCCAAATGGCTGTTGCCATGGGTGCTAAATGCTAATGCTAAAGTAAGGGTGGGAGGGACTGGGTTCTAGGATTGAGCCAATCATGTCTCCAGTAGTTGTACTTGTTTCCTGTCCTATTTTTGTGCACCCCAACTACCTGTTCTGGTTCATGAGCTGTGGAGGTGGTGGGGTCCTGAGGAGGTCCAGCTGTGTGGGGGTTCTGCAGGAGCTGGTGATGGAACACTCAGTGGACACCCCCCAGTGATCAGCTCCCCGCTGTTGAAAAGAACCCCTTCCATCTCTGAACAATCCAAAACAAAGCTCGAACCACTCGGCCTTATTCCTGCATCTTTATTATATCTCTAATAACTTTTATTCATTTCTTAAAACATTTGTAATTCATATATGTATATGAATGTGTATATGTGGGTCACATATACATATATTCTGTTAATAACCTTTTGTCTCTTCAAAGTTAAGTCTCTTCCATCTTTTTTTTTTCCAAAGGAAACTAAACAGATGCTTTCTGCACACCCCGCTCAGTAAACGCTCCATCAGGTGCTCATTGTCCTGGTGGCTACGTTTCTAACAGCTTGGGCTCTATATGTACCCCAATAAGTTTCCACCAGGCTGTGAGATGATGGATATTCCTAATCTTCTCAATTCAAATCTCACCTGAGGCTATGCATTTGCTAGAGAGGTGTGCTCTCCTGTAGGATTAGAATACGCACTTTTGTGGTATGTTGGTTTAAGGATGTAACTGCATCACTGCTGTGTGGTGACTCCCAGATCAATTGTAAGCCTGCTGCTAATGAGTATATCATTACAACCAATACTGAAATTTCTCCATGTCAAGAGCCTGCCCTGAATCATCTTTCTCTTACCGCAACCCTTCCTACAGGAAGGGTGAGAAGGACTCGCCCCAGTGGTGGAGACACTGAAGGACATAGCAGGGTCTGGACGATAGGGGGCAATAAACTCTGGTCTAACTGCTTTAGAAGACAAATATATTTCTGAGGCTAGCAAACTAAGAACATGGAACAAAAATGTCTGCACAAAACCAGATAGACCTGCAACAGGATGTGCAGAAAGCATTAGGCATTAATAACAAACATAGTTTTTTCATCATGTTAAACATTATTTGGAAGACAGAGATTCTGTAGAACTTCTTTTTCTTTACATCTCAAACCATATTTAGGATGATCATGTATTTCATTGTCCTGTTATCGGCAACTATAACGCCACCCTCCAGCCTCCTGGAAACCACTACGCTTTGCTAAACTTATATCTGACAAGTGGATCTTTCTCCTTCTCTGTAGGAAATAACCAGAGGAAGGGGCTGCGTGAGAAATTCAAAGGCAGGGAACGGAGTCTTCACACCCGTAATAAAATGAATGTCAAAGATAAATGGAGAAACCCTTCCGATGATCTTATGCAGTCCGTACTGTAGGATTATTACTTCACCAAAGCAAAGGAATTAAGATGGAAAAGCCCTTTTTTTCACTGATTGAGCAAATGTGTGTGATGGCTGAAGGTTCTGCAGCCGGTGGACAGCAGCGTTGGTTCCGGCCCACCACACACCCCACGCGACACTTCTGTGTGGGAGACAGTGCCTCGCTTTCAAAATAATGTATGTCACCATGGTGACTGAAGATAGTGGTCTCACTGATAGTCATTGCATATACTGACATTCCATAATTCATGGTGTGATGATGTGGTCAAAACGAGAGCAGGATGGCAACGTTTGAGGCCGTTACGTGATTGTACCGCTGAAACCCGTCCCAACACAAGCCTAGCAAAGTGAATTCCAGTCACAATGAATGTTGACATTTCTTTGTGATCAAAATAAAAGCATAAACATGGCAAAAATAAAATTGAAATGCTATCATAATAAATCTGAAATGCAATCAAAGGAAAATCTTCCTGCTCTTCTTTGCCATAGAAATGAAAACTGTAACCAAATAACACAGCAATGTGGTAGATAACCGGGAGGACCATGAGAACAATGACTGCACTAAAGAACAAGAAATCTCTTTTTATAACAATAGGAGCATCTCAGTCCCATTTAAGGTTTAAAAATCGTCTTAAGAACAATCATCATATTAAAACAGATATAAGCACGGATCCCGCGAAACCTGATGAACCCGGGTCACACGTTCCACTTCATCTCCCACGAAAGAGTGTTTATTGGCTAAGGTAAAAGGGGCGTGGCTAGGGCAAAAGGGGCGTGGCACTGGAAGAGAGCTTTGGCCTGTTCACCCTCTCCCTCACTTTCTGTTCCGTCTCCCTTATGGACAGGTGTTAGGTTGACTGGCGTAGTAGGTTTCTTCTCTGCATTGAGAGTCTCTCCTAAGAATGATGATACAGTTCCAGTATTTCCTCACCGTCGATGTCTTTCCTCTAAATGTTTTTTGTTTGGTTATTTTTTGTTTGTTTTTTTGGGGTTTTTTTTTTTGCATTTTATTGTCATTTAGCTCAGATCCATATGATAATATTGAGGTGTCCCATATTTCTATATTTCGAGTATAAATAAATGGTCTGTGTTCATATTTGTGGATACAGAATATAGAGGTGTGTTTGGCCTTGTATTTGTGTATTTATGTGTGTGTGTGTGTGTGAACCTGTTTTTTTTTGTGTGTGTTTTACAGGGTGTATGTGTCTATTCTCTTGGTCTGGGCACTTATTTTTTGCTACGGGTTTGTAATACAGTGACCAGTCTGTGTGTGTATACATACGTACATTATATATATATATATATATATATATATATATATACATACACCTATGTATACATACATATATAGACATGACAAGGTAAAGAATAAAGAAATAACTACAACATCAGCACAAGACCCAAGCAGAGGTTTGGCAAAAGCCTCCAACAGGTGAGGTAAAAACAGACAACAGCATTAGTGTCTCTAATAAGCCATTCATCACTCTCTCTTTCTCTCTATCACTGTCTCTTTAACTCTCTCTCTTTCTTACACACACACACACACACACACACACTGCAGAAATACAACACATCAGACTCTCATCATGTAAATGCTAGGCAGTACACTGGCCACTGTTTCAAAGACTTCCACCGTCATACTGCTGGCGTCACTCCATAGGTCGGACGGCACCAATCAGCTTCTCTCTTCAATCAGGGATCTACCAATCAGGCAGTATCTGAGCCTCCTATGCCAATGCTCAGTTTTTGTTCCTCAGCTGGGTGTTTGGTCAAGGAGTCAAACAAATCCACTCCAGAATGGGACAGTAAGGCATAGAGTCACCAGCAATATGGACTCAACCCAAAGAGAAAAAGAGAAAGACAGCAATGGAGGACTCAATATCATGCTTTCTCCCTATCTCTTCTGTACCACAAAATCATAAATAAATAATAAAAAGTAATAATCTCAAAATATTTGGCTCAGTTATACATGGTTTTATATATATATATATATATATATATATATATATATATATATATATATATATATATATATATATATATATATATATGAGATTCCCTGTTTCTGTATTGATCGCTTCAGGCCTTTCTTTGATGAGTGTCCCTACATGAGTGTATGGGTGTGTTCCACGTGTGTTTGTGAGCGTGTGATGAGTGTTTGTGTTGGGTTCTGGTGGGCCTGGGCTTGGCTAATCCTCATTCTCCCTTCCTCCATCTGTCTGGCTTCCCCGCCTCCTCCGTCTCCGCTGGGCCTGGCTGAAGACGGCTTCCCCTCGGCCTGCTCTGGACGTGGCGTAGCCTTGGGTGGCTGTAAAGCTACACCCTCCAGTCTCTCTCCATCCTCTCAGCGGCGGGAACCCTCATCCTTCACTCGCTCTGTCCGTCCGTTCCCGAGGGGAGAGAGACGAAACGAGGAAAGAACTAGAGGACAGCCTGATACAGGAGGGAAAGTGTAGAGTCTTTACATCCATGAACTACCGCTCTTGCAATCTCCATCCCTCCAACCCCCCCCCCCCCCCTCTCTCTCTCACACACACACACACCTTCCCTTCCCCCCATTCATTCCTTCAGCTCATGCAGTGGTCAAATCCCAGATGATTGTTCATTCACGCCCCATCTCTGGCCCCACCCCCCACCCCCCACCTCTCCACCAATCTGCCTGTCTGCCTCACCTGTCCATAACCCTCCTGAGCGCTCTCTCTATATTCATGCGGTGGCCCACCCGGGTGACCCCCAGGTCCAGGTAGTCCTCCTTGGTGAGAGAGGGCAGGTGTGTGCCATCAATCTCGTTGTCTAGGAAACGCTCCCTGTGCTCGCCCAGGTTCAGGTAGGCCAGCCAATCGGCAACGTCGTACTTGGTCCAGTATGGGAGAGGCTTGGAGGCGAAGGGTTTTGAGGGGGAGGGAGGTGGTAGGTGGGGGTAACTCAGGCAGGTGGGCGGAGGAACTGAATGCAGGGGCGGGGATGAGGTCCCTGAAAGGAAATGGGTGGGTGACAGGGAGCGAGAGACTACCAGAGATGAGTTTGGAGGTGGAGGTGCCCCAGAGGGGGCAAACAGAGGAGGGGAGGGGGAAAAGTAGGGGTCACCCAGGGGATTGGCAGGTGACGGCGGGGTAATAGAACCCCGGAGATCATATAGGCTGCTGTAGAGGGGTGTGGTTGGAAGGATGGGGAGGGAAGAGGGGCGAGGTGGGCCCAGTTTGGGCCGGTCGGAGGGTGAGATGAGGGGGCTGGGGGCTCGTCTGCGCTGGGCGTGGTGAGACTCCGCTTTGCGGGACTCTCTGCTGGGAATGAATTGGAACTCAAGGGCCTTGGCACGGTAGGCAGGCCGGTGCTTGGGTGAGGTGGGGTACGGGGCATAGGCGGAGGGCGAGACGGGCGAGTGCGAGCGGGCCGCAGGCTGGGTGGGGGTGGTGGAGGGCTGCGGGGAGGGCGAGCGCGCCCAGTTGGAGTAGAGCTGAGGCTGAGACGAGGCCGTAGGAGACGGGGACAGGGCCGGTTGGGATAGCGGAGACGGAGAGGGAGAGCGTGCCGACGGTGGGCTCAAGGCTCCTGTGGAATCCTCCGAGAACCTGACCCAAGAGGGATAAAGAGAGAAAGATTAGAGGGAGGGATTAAAAGAAGAGATTAAAAAGCCTATAAAGAGGAGAAAAGGATGCTAGGAGAGAGAGGGGGGGGGAGGAGAAAGAATATACAGAGAATTATCACAGTTACCTGTGTCTGATGATGGACAAACAGATGTACATGGACAGTAGGGATAAAGGCAGAAATAAACAAAGACACAGTTTAAACACACACACAGTGTGAAGGTTAAAACATGCAAATAGTGTTTAACACACATAGTGACCCAGTACGCCTTCAGTGTACAGACCGATTACCACTGAACACAGACTCATGCACCCAGAGACCAGTAAGGCGTGACCACGAACGCAGAAAGCAAAAGAATGGGAAATATGCATTGCTTCAGTCTGGAATTATTCAGGGATCAAAGTCAACAAAGTCATGCTATCACGGCTTTACAGAAGCAGTCAGTAAACAAACTTGGGCAGGCATAAAAAAAGTGCTATTTCTTCATTTGATCAGTTTGTATCAGCCAATCATGGTGAAATCATTTGCTGTTATATTCAACACCCCAGTATACACTCAGAAAACCACAGATGTTATTGGGCACAGGTCTGTTTTTGTGTCTGTTTGAAAACATTTTGACCAGTGAAATCCTGCAAGATCTAGAGATTTTCAATTTCAAATGCGGTTATTTTAAACCCAGTGGGCCTCTGTGCACAATTTGGGCAACAGACAGGTGAAATCTCTCCAAAACTCAACTTCAGACAACAGGCCTTTCCCCCCAGTGTGAGCGCGGTGTCCAGGCTCTGATGCACATGCAAGGTTCATGCATCCACTCTGCATCCACACTCAACACCCACTAAAAACAGCTTGTAGATTTGAGGCTAGCGACTACAGCCTGCGTGCTGCATCACATATGTTACAGGACACGTGCTACCTGACGTGTGTCACATGATGCGTGCCACAGCACGTGTGCTACAGGACGTGTGCTACAGGACGCGTGCCACAGCACGTGTGTTACATCACGCGTGCCACAGGATGCGTGCTACATCACGTGCGCTACAAGACGTGCGCTACAGGACGCGTGCTATAGCCCGCCTGCAGCCCAGCAACGTTCGTGTTGACGTCCTCGTGAGCACCAGAGTCTCGGCTGGGCTGCTGTTGGATGGTGGGAGCTGAACCACATTCAACTCAGCATTGACACCGACATTGACACGTGCAATAGATGCATGCTAAGCGTGTACTGAGAAACTGAGAGAGTGTACTGAGAGAGTGTACTGAGAGAGTGCACCTGTACCGCCAGTGTTTGTGATAACATGGCCGATGAGTGTAACATTCTGCAGTACCATATGGTGACATTTCTTTTAAGAGTAAAGGACTATAAGCATTAACGAATCCAGAGGTCTGTTATAATAGGTCAGAGTCTAATCATGAAGGAAGGAAGCATCTGTATAGGACTGTCTGCTTATACCTTCAATACATTTACTGCACTGAGATGTATTCAACATCTGATAATCTCTACCTAGTAGTAATAGAAAGATTTGGCTACTGAGATGTAAACAGCAGAGATGTTGCTGTGCATTTTGGTGTATATGTTGATGATATATTTAAGTCTTTCTAGAAGAAAGCCTCCAATAGCAATGCTTGGAGCTTGAACGGCTTGACTGGCCCCAAAGCAAGCTGAGTAAAACCAGCTTTATGTTAAATCCATATGCACGCACGCACGCACGCACGCACGCACGCACACACACACACACACACACACACACACACACACATACACACACACACACACACACACACACACACACACACACACACACACACACACACACACCTGTGTCTGCTCAGTGATCGCTGCGTTCCCCAGCTTTCAATTCCTTTGTTCCTCTGTTGTAATTTGCTGCTCAGTTCACTGATAATACTGGGCTTCATGCTGGATATGGGTGGGTGGAGCTTTCGCCCCTCCAGGTATGACCCCCCTGTCTGAGCCCCACCTTCCCCCACTGTCTGCCCCACCCCTGCTGGCCCCTCCCCCCAAAGAGGCTTCATCTCTGGGGTTCGAGGCCGGTCAAAGTACATCACAGCGGAGCGCGCTAGCCCTTGTCCCTCCCTGATGCCATAGCCGTCCCGAGCGCCCATGCCGTCTTCCTCTCCTTCCTCTGGCTCCTCTTCCTCGGGCTCCTCCTCTCGGCGTCTGTGATAGGCTGGAGGGGCCGTGCTGGTCTGCCGCCTCAGCTCCGCGGCCCGGCCGCTCTCTCGGTAGCGCTGCGTCTTGGGGTACGTGGATGCACTGTTGGCTGCCTTGGTGTTATGCATTTCAAAAGTCTGTCCATCCAGGTAACTCATGTAGGACTCCAGGAAGTCTGCTCCGCTTGTCCTGTCTCCCTCCGATGCTCCACCCCCTCTGTCTCCAACTATGCCCACACCCCCCATCCCCACCCTCTCCATCCTTTCTCTGACCCCGCCCCCACTCAGGGCCAGGATGTTGTCCAGATGGTGATCGCTGCTGCTACGGCTGTCCAGCTCCTCAATCCCAGAATCCACCACGGTGTCCTGGGACTCACCAGTCTTGGCTGCTGCTGACGTGGGCAGTGGGTGGTGCTCAGCGCTGGCCCTCCTACTGCCACTCCCCGTGGCTACCGTGGAAACGGTTGCCATGCGCTGGGTGTGCATGGAGACAGCAGCCGCGGCGCTGGCCGAGACGATGGCCGCCGTGTGGGAGGTTGCCGATGAGGCACAGGTTACGGTCATGGGTAGAGAGGAAGTGCCCCTCAGAGGGGTGGACGAGGCAGGGGTGGTAATAGCTATAGAAGACCCCCGGTAAGCAGGTGGAGCTGGGATGGAGATGGGTGGAGGTGTAGGGGAAGAGGCGCGTCCGCCTGCAGGGGCGCTGTTGTAGAGGTGGTGCGACTGTGACAATCCAAAAGGTCTGTGGTAGGAGGTGGGCGGAGGAGGGGGTGACACAGTGGGAGGTGGAGGAGGGGCAGCAGGCTGCAGGGTGGATGGGGAATGAGCAGGTGGAGGGTTGGGAGAAGAAGGAGAAGGAGAAGGAGCAGACTGGGTCAGGTTGGCCACTTCACTGTCATAGGAAGTAAGACTGGAGGCGGTAGAGTCTCCGGTCTGTGGGGACGGCAGTGGTGTGTGGGCAGGGAAGCCGGTCATGAAAGCGTCTTTTTGGGGGGGCGGAGGGGGAGGGGGCGGAGGTGGAGGCGGGTGATGTTGGTGTTGTCGGGCAGCCAGGCTGTTGGCCATTACGGCGGAGTAAGCCATACTACGATCAAAGCTATTGGCGAACTCCAGAGGCGGCGGTAGAGGTTCAGCGAACACAAACTCGTCGTCCGCGTCAACGGATGGAGCTGGAGGGGGTAGGACCATCAGACCCATTCCACCCCCTCCCTCCCCACTTGATCCCACCCCTGACGTTGGGTGCGTGGGAACGGCAGTAGATGGAGGAGACGGAGGGGTCAGGGACAGGACGTACGCCCCAGCCTCGCTCTCCATCCTCAGGAACGACGGTCTCCGAGGCTGCTGGGGGGGCGGGCCATGCGTCTGCTGTTGCTGCTGGCTCTGAGTCCTTTCCATCTCTCGATCCCTGTCTCTGTCTCGCGAGCGCTCCCTCTCTCTCTCCCTTTCTCGCTCCCGGGAGCGTTCTCTCTGCCTCTCTCTCTCTCGCTCCTTTTGTGTGGGCTGGTAGTGCTGAGACTGGTAATGGTGCGTGTGGACCGTTTTGTCCTCAGAGAAGCGCACCCTTAGCCCCTCACGGGAGGGTGCCGCCCCCGGGCCCTCCCTCTCCACCCGCTCCCCTGCCTCCTCCGCCCAACCTCCACCCGCTCCGCGCAGGATCCTGGGCGACGGAGGCCGCGTGGAAGTGGTTGTGGCCGCCAGCGAAGACGAGGTGACGAGGTACGAGGAAGAACCGGAGACCTGCGCGGCGGAAGAGCTGACGGAGGTGGTCTGGGCGAGCAGCGCAGTGGGCGGAGCCGAGGACGAGGGAAACGCCCCCATTGTGGAGAGCTGGCGGCCGAAGTGGTGGTCGCCCCGCTCCCTTCGCACGCGGCCGTCGTCCTTCAGGGCGCGCTCCCTGGCTGCCAGAGCCAGGCCCAGCGGGGAGGCGGGGTCCAAAACCTTCCCAGTCAGCGGGTGGATGAAGGTGGTGGGCAGAGCCTGTGGCTGCTGTGGCGGCTGCTGCCGACCGCCCCCCAGGTAGAAGTCGGCGGGCACAGACTTGGGCTGGTAGTCTCCTTGGGGCGCAGAGGTGGAGTATTCGGGCAGGCCGAACGCGGGCGGCATGCTGCGCGTGTGTTGGATGAAGGTGTCTCCTGAGAACATGCCCTCGTCGATGGACTTGGAGGGCCGGAGGCGGGGCAGCGGCTGTGAGCTCAGCGGCTGATGTTGCTGCGGCTGAGAGGCTTGGCTCCGCCCCACTCCGACAGCTCCTCCCCCCGCACCTGCCGACAGCTCCTCCTCCGCGGAGATGAAGAAGGAGGCGCTCTTCCGACGAGCTTCGTGGAAGCGCTCACGGTCTCTGCGGGCCGCCCCCACGATGGCAGCGCCGAACTGGCTGGTGAAGTCCAGGCTCTCCTGAGCTCGGAGGGCGGGCAGTGAGGGGGGCGGGGGGGCCGGGACCGAGGGCGGTGCGGGCGGAGTCACGGTGGGGGCGGGCGGGGGGTTGGGGCTGTCGCTCTCGCCGGGAGGGGGTGGCTCCGCCTCGACGCTACTGCCCTGGCTGCTCCGCCCGCTGCTGCTGGTAGACGGGGCTTTGACGATGATGGTGGGGATGGGGATGGAGCTTTTCTCCACCGAACCCTTCCCTCCCAGCGTGCCCTGGCCCGAACGCAGGTCCTCCACCTTCGACTGCTTCACCAGGGGACCCTTGCCCCTCCGCGCACCTACTTTCACGCCCCCAGGCACTGCTCCTGCTCCACCGCGCTCCGCTCGTGACGGCTGGCTCTGAGCCTGCTGCTGCTGTGGGATCACCGTGGCCACGCTGGTGGGCGGGACAGCAGTGCTGTAACCCCGCCTCAATCCGGCCGACCTCGCCGCTATGCTCCCTGCGGACTCTCCTGTGTAACCCACCACTTTTCTTGAGGCAGTCCTGCTGGGGATGGAGGGGTGAGCCTGGGCATGTGAGTATATGCTCGTGTGGTCGGCACCTCCAGAGCTCGTCGGGGGACCGGGGGACCTGTCCCTGGGTCCATGAGTGGCATGAGACGACTGAGAGTAAAGCTGATAGTGGCTCGAGGTGGAGGTAGACTGGGACACGGAGACTGTGGGCTGCTGAGACGCCTTACCCCTCCAACCCATAGGGGGCGCCGATGAGAAAGGGGGATCGGGGGGCGCCGTGGTTGGGGGAGGGGGGATGTCATCTGGGCCAGGGACTGAGAGGCTTCGCGCAAACTTCATGGCCGGGGGATGAAGGAATTGCTTCTCTTCTTCAGGAACCCCTGCAGACAGTGAGAAGAAAGAACGAGGGAAAAGAGTGAAAAAGAGTGGAGGAAGAGAGGAGAGAGAGAGAGAAAGAGAGATAGGGAGAGAGAGTGGCAGAGAGAGAAATGGAAACTAGAAAATGAAAAGTACTAGAGAAAAGGAAACCAAAGGTGGGATGAGGTCCGTTAAGTGAGACCCACTGAGTCCAAAGCCAACATCTGTCTGTCTGTCTGTCTGTTTGTCTGTCTGTCTGTTTGTTTGTCTGGTTGTCTGTCTGTCTGTAGGCTTGTCTGTGAGGTTGATGCCAGCATTCTCAGAGCATTCTAAGGTAAATTATGGTGTCCCACAAGGATCAGTACTTTGCTACCACTGGGCACTATCATTCGTAGGCATGGTATTAGCTTCCATTGCTACGCAGATGATACTCAGTTGTATATATCTTCTAATCCGGATGATATCACTACAACTCTCACGATTGAGAATTGCGTCCAGGACATTAAAAACTGGATGGCGTCTAATTTTCTTCAACTTAATTCTGATAAGTCTGAGGTGCTGATTCTTGGGCCTAAAGCTGCTAGAAGCAACTGGACTGATATTCCCCTTAGCCTAGATGGTTTTTCAGTAACACCTAAATCTACTGCAAAAAGTTTAGGGGTCACTATTGATTCGGATCTTTTATTTGACACACATATATGCAATGTCACTAAGGCTGCCTTTTTTCATTTACGTAATATCGCCAAGCTGAGACACTTACTTTCATTAGCTGATGCAGAGAAGTTGGTCCATGCTTTTGTCTCGTCGAGATTGGACTACTGTAATAGTCTTCTAATTGGATGCTCTAAACAGTCCATAAAGAAGCTACAACTTGTACAAAATGCTGCAGCTAGAGTCCTAATCTAAGGCTAGGAAATTCGATCATATTAGTCCCACTCTCACGGCATTACACTGGCTTCCGATTAAATATTGCATTGAATTTAAAATTCTTCTGTTAACCTATAAGGCGTTAAAAGGTCTTGCCCCACAATATCTGAGTGAACTCATTGCTTACTACAACCCATCATGCCCTTTGCGCTCCCAAAATGCTGGATTTCTCCTAGTTCCAAAAATTTGTAAAACTACAGCCGGAGGCAGAACTTTCTCCTTTAAAGCCCCTCAATTATGGAATAGCCTTGCTGCTCCAATCCAAGATTCTGACACAGTTCCAATCTTTAAATCTAGACTTAAGACTCACCTATTTAATCAAGCCTTCAGTTAATATTCCCCTTGTAAGGCTCGGGGGCCCCCAGACGTTGAAATTTCTGGTAATCTGAGAGTTTGATGCTGTCATCCAGCTGTGTCATGGCATCACTCTAGTTGTGACAATGACTTGACTGGAAAGCAATGTCTCAGTGAGCCCTCATGCCTGTGGTCACCTCTGGACCCCTCCCTTTAGTTATGCTGCTATAGATTAGCCTGCTGGAGCCACATGCTGATCACTGGCACGTGAGCTATGTACTATGTTTAAATCAAGGTTTAAATTGATGTCCACTCAGTCTGCATTGTCTATTTTTTGCTTGCTTCTACCCAAGACGATTGGATACAAGCACCTACAAGCACCTGGGAGATGGTCTGGCTTGCCGATGGATGTACTGATCCCGGGGTTGGATGTGCCATTGCCACAAGAGGACGTGCTGATGCTAGCTCCTATCAGAGGCTCACCATCTGCACCGAAAGGACTGTGACTACTTGGCCGGGGAACAAGAACCTTAGCTATTACTGTAGAACTGTAGAACCACCCTGCACACCACAGACTTGTGCTAACGGGCCGCCCAATGGAGGACGGGTTCCCTTTTGAGTCTTGGTCCTCCCGAGGTTTCTTCTTAATCCCCACCATCATAGGGAGTTTTTCCTTGCCACTGTCACCTTTGGCTTGCTCATTAGGGATCTGGACCCATATTATTGTAAAGCTGCTTTGTGACCACATGTGTTGTGAAAAGCACTATATAAATAAATTTGACTTTGCTCTATGTGTGGAGACAGTTCTGTGGTGGTGTGTGCTCATCATTCACTTAATTGCACTGTTGCACCGAATTCTCATATGATTTTCATATGTCACAAAAATACATAAAGTGTAACATACTAAAGGCCAAAGGACTAAAAAAAGTGGCACACTGCCGTAGTGGTCGAAGACTATGGTGCAGAGGCCTGGGATTACTAGGACATCATCTAGTACTAGTATGTAGTGGACTATACCATGCATTGGCCTAGTACTACCGCACAGTGATCTAAAACTACCACGCAGTGATGTAGTACCACTATGCAATGATCTAGTACCACCACACAGTGATCTAGTACAAGTACACAGCAATCTACCACCACCACATAGTAATCTAATACTACCACGCAGCGATCTAGTGCTACTATGCAGTGATCTAGTACTAGTATGCAGCGTGCACTTAGAAGCCACCAAGTAGGTAGTGTGTTTAGGAACTAGGAGGACTGAATTAGGCACGGGACATTTAATATTATAGCACATCTTTCAAAATGCTTTACAAATGGGAAAACACAAAGATAATTCAAAAGAATTACACTATCCTCTAATTTAACACTAATATCCTCAAGGGTAATAATGTCCACAACTGAAATCCTGACGGTCTCAGATGAAACACAGACAACCCCTCTGACAGCCCCAGATGAAACCCTCCACTTCTGCATTGCTCCACTTCAAATCACAAAGGCCCAGGCAAGATTTTCCAGATTACTCTCTGTGCCATGGCAGAAGGCTGGGAGAAACCATCCTGAATGCTGCAGGGGTCCACCTGCTTCCCACTGCACAAATCCAGGCAGCCATTCCTCCAGCAGAACATTCTTGTACGTGGGCACGGTATCCACAACAATGTTTGCAGTTCTCATGTTGAAAATTTAAAGCTGTTGTTTAAAAAATCTTTTTATCTGTTAAAAAGGGTTGTGTATCGAAAATACAACACATACCTGACCCGCATATCAGAACACATTTACACATCAGAGTAAAATAAAAACAGGCTGTTTAACAGCTGCCACATTTGGTAATGGTAGATAATAATAAGAATAACAACAGTAATAATAATGATTGATTATCCAGTGTCACAAAAACCAAGTGAGAAGCCACGACAATGATACTGGTTGGTATTCCACTTCCAACAGGCTAGTGTCAGACTGTCTAGGAGCAGAGGTACCCCAGGCAGTGGTAGTACAGCAACACGGACAGACAGACGGGCGCACAGACGAGGGGGCGGGTCACACAGACAGGCAGGCAGACGGACAGCCTCACCGATCGACTTCTGTCGCAGCATACCGTGCTGGGGGGCGTGGCCAGACACGAAATGGCCCCGATCATAGCCTAGCCCTGCCCCAGATGATGTCATGCCCATTCCTGATTGGTCGAAATTTGGCTGTGGACACAAAAGTTTTTGGGAAGATCAAAGTTTATTTATTTGTTTAGAAGGCCAAATGACAAATGAAATTAAATAGTTCATAAGAATAATTCATAAGAAAGACACTGAAAAACAAGTTACAATGAAACATGCCTGTTAAACTGTACTTTCTGAACATTAGAGGGAGGTGTTTTTACTTGTAAGCACATTACTAGGTAGCTTTAAACAATTACTCGTGTCCTAAATAAAAAAAAAGTTCAGTTTGCAGTGTTACTGCCATGTGTTAATACCAATTTATCCTAACCTTACCTAATCTACATATTCACAAACATCTAAATGTTAAACACCACCATAAACACATGCATAAATAGGTGCATCAAACACACACACACACACACACCCACCCACCCGCCCGCCCAGCCACCCACCCACGCACACACACACACACACACACACACACACACACACACACACACACACACCTCATTGTAGAACCCCCGTCCTCTCTCTCGTTTAATTCCTTGACCACGTGGCACTGGCGTCTCATTGGTGCTGATGGTCTGCTGAGCAGCGGCTAAAATTTCGTCCAGTTTATCTGAGAAAGGGGGCGGGGCACTCACTTGATAAAATTACACAGTTGTCTGATTAAGGGGAGGAAGAAGGGGGCGGGGCTATCAATTGATAACGTTACATCTATCTCCATGTGTTTAGCCAGTGATCTTACACACCATAAATTATAATGCCTGTAGATTAGACAGTAGATTGGATGACACAATCACAAACAAAACCCTACAAAGACCTATTATCACTGTTGCAAAGTTTATTCCTGCTAACAAGTTATTTAGGTAATAGTTGGATTACTAGTGCTAGTAATAACATTGTAAGTGCGTCACAGCGAAAGCATTTTCATCATGATAAAATATTTTATGTTTTTTAAATCTTAACTATCATGTACTGAGATCTGAATAAGAACTAGTCCCTGCTTACTTAGTGCCATCTGATACACTGTCCTCTTCTTCTCTGTAGCTTGTGAGTTTTCAAACTCTGTAAAGCACACACACACACACACACACACACACACACAAAGAATGCAGACACACACACACATGCATACACACACACACACACACACACACACACACACACACACACACACACACACACACACACACACACACACACACACACACACGTGGTGACTCCTGCCTGGGATCAGATCTCCAGGTTCTCGCAGAGGCACAAGCAAATGAGCTTTACCTTTTTTTTTCCATGGTGCAGAAGCTGTGAGAAGCAAAACAGAGACCAAGTGAGTCTGGGAAAAACTGCACTACAGTGACTGCACTACAGTTACAGCACTATAGTAACTGTAAAACAGTAACTGTACTACAGTAACAGCACTACAGTAACTGCACTACAATTACAGCACTATAGTAACTGTACAACAGTAACTGTACTACAGTACCAGCACTACGGTAACTGCACTATAGTAACTGTACAACAGTAACTGTACTACAGTAACAGCACTACGGTAACTGCACCATAACAGCACCATCACATCAATGAAAGAACTATTGCAATACCAGTTACTCAAAAACTACCGTAACAGCTGTAACAGCACAGTTGTAAAATTACTATCACACCAACTGTAATTGCACAATAGTAAATGCACCATCATAGGACCAGCAATACTACTATTTTAACAGTACTTCACAGCAGAGGGAGCAACACTATTTTAGGAGCAGTAACAACACTATTGTAACTGCAGTAGTGGCACTTTCATTGCCACAGTACTCAGTATCATTCACATCAAATCAAATCAAATTTATTTGTATAGCGCTTTTCACAACACATGTCACAAAGCAGCTTTACAATCTTTACAGGATTTACAAGGTTAAAAATCTTATGGGTCCAAATCCCTAATGAGCAAGCCAAAGGCGACAGTGGCAAGGAAAAACTCCCATTCATACACTCCCAGTCATGCATTCACATGACATCTACTCTTCTACCATGCCATCCTCACAGCACAGTTCTCTGCATATTCTAGCAGGCATGCATAACTAATGCTACAGTATTTACATACAGCTGTACCCAAAGTATTACATGAGTATTTGTTATGCAAGCTCAGTATTCTCCCACTCTCTTACAATACCAGCATTGTACTTTTAACATTTTATAATATAGTGTGGCATAGATAACTCTTACCTCTGTCAACTGTGAATCAGACAGGACAGGTGAATCAGACAGGACAGGTGAAGGGAGGAAAGAGTTCAAAGGTCAAATAGGTTATGGGTTAAGACACTAAGACACCATTACACGAGGAAGAAGACTTCAGAAAAGGCAAAGACTGTAAAAGACTGTTAGAATGGGCAAGGGGCATTGCATGTGTTCATGTGAACTTGTTAAATGCATTTATGTGCATGTGTTAAGTGTGTGATTCTATGCATCCCTGAATGTACAGTATGTGCATTTACATCATTTTAAACACTTTTAAGTATGTTGTACTCCAAAACACTAATTCAGAAAGTTTTTTCAGCCTTCCAAAATCTTTTCTAGCAACATCACTATTAGAGTATTTAAAAAGCAACATCAGCACTGTGCATGGTACCATAGGCCCCCTCCCTGCCCTTAGCCCAGGTCGCTGTGTGCAGGTGGGAGGAGGACAGGTGTGGGACACTGCGGCGTGCACGGGACACTGTGGTGTTAGGGTGTTTGTGCGGGACACTGTGCTGTAATGGGCGTGTGCGGGACACTGTGGCGTGCGCGGAACACTGCGGTGTTAGGGTGTGTGTGCGGGACACTGGTGTGAGCAGGTGAGTGCGGGACAATGCGGCGTGCGCGGGACACTGTGGTGTGCGCGGGACACTGCGGTGTTACGGTATGTATGCGGGACACTGCGGTGTGAGCGGGTGTGTGTGGGACACTGTGGCATGCGCGGGACACTGCGGTGTTAGGGTGTGTGTGCAGGACACTGTGGTGTGTGTGGGACATTGCGGGGTTAGCGTGTGTGTGCGGGCACTGCGGGGTGTGCGGGACATTGCGGCATGCGTGGGACACTGTGGTGTTAGGGTGTGTGTGCAGGACACTGTGGTGTGTGTGGTACATTGCGGTGTTAGCGTGTGTGTGGGACACTGCAGCGTGTGCGGGACACTGCGGCGTGTGCGGGACATTGCGGTGTTAGCGTGTGTGCGGGACACTGCGGCGTGTGCGGGGGAGGGAGTCTCAGCTCACTCCATTCAGTACATTAGAATGGACATACTTAATTGTTAGGTTCACTCTATATAGTTACATTCTACTCTCCATTGTTACATATAGTCTGTACTCCATTATTACATATAGTCTGTATTCCATTATTATATATAGTCTGTAATTCATTGTTACATATAGGCTGTACTCCATTGTTACATACAGTCTGTATTCCATTATTATATAGTCTGTACTTCATTGTTACATAGAGTCTGTACTCCATTATTATATATATTCTGTACTCCATTGTTATATATAGTCTGTACTCCATTGTTATATATAGTCTGTACTCCATTATTATATATAGTCTATATTCCATTATTATATATAGGCTGTACTACATTATTATATATAGGCTGCACTCCATTGTTATATATATTCTGTACTCCATTATTATATATAGGCTGTATTCCATTATTATATATAGTCTGTACTCCATTGTTATATATAGTCTGTATTCCATTATTATATATAGGCTGTACTACATTATTATATATAGGCTGCACTCCATTGTTATATATAGGCTGTATTCCATTATTATATATAGTCTGTATTCCATTGTTATATATAGTCTGTATTCCATTATTATATATAGGCTGTACTACATTATTATATATAGGCTGTACTACATTATTATATATAGGCTGCACTCCCTTGTTATATATAGTCTGTACTCCATTGTTATATATAGTCTGTACTCCATTGTTATATATAGTCTGTATTCCATTATTATATATAGGCTGTACTACATTATTATATATAGGCTGCACTCCATTGTTATATATATTCTGTACTCCATTATTATATATAGGCTGTATTCCATTATTATATATAGGCTGCACTCCATTGTTATATATATTCTGTACTCCATTATTATATATAGGCTGTATTCCATTATTATATATATTCTGTACTCCATTATTATATATAGGCTGTACTACATTATTATATATTGATGCATGATTGATGCATGATTACCTGTGTGAGCATGTGTGTCTGAAATGAGCACATGTTGTGTAAAAGTTGGATAGTTGGACAGAGTGTGTGGTGAATTTCACTGAAGGAAGCAAAGCTTTGAAAGAGCCTCAGTACAGTTTGGTAAGTTGTTATGGGGTGTTACTCTGACTGCAGCTAATTTATTCAGTATGTACAGTATATACCTGACAAGTGTGTGTGTGTGGGTGTATGTGTGTGGGTGTACAGCATGTACAGTACATACCTGACAGGTGTGTGTGTGTGTGTGTGTGGGGGTGGGTGTACAGCATGTACAGTATATACCTGACAGGTGTGTGTGTGTGTGTGGGGGGGGAGGTGTACAGCATGTACAGTATATACCTGACAGGTGTGTGTGTGTGTGTGTGTGTGTGTGTGTGTGTGTGTGTGTGTGTACAGCATGTACAGTATATACCTGACAGGTGTGTGAATGTGTGTGTGGGTGTACAGCATGTACAGTATATACCTGACAGGGGTGTGTGTGTGTGTGGGTGTACAGCACGTACAGTATATACCTGACAGGTGTGTGTGTGTGTATAATACATTATGTATAGTACATTACTGAAAGGTGTGTGTGTGTACATTATGTGGAGTATATACCTGATGACACACATACACACGCGCGCGCGCACGCACGCACGCACACACACACACACACACACACACACACACACACACACACACACACACACACACACACACACATCACTGATAGGTGTGTGTGTATGTGTGTGTGTGTTTATACAGTAAGTACAGTATATACCTGACAGGTGTGTGTGTTAATCGTTAATAGCATTAATAATTATCTGGGATCAGTGCGCTGCATGGAACCTTTGCCATTCTCCTGCGTCCTTTTTCTCCCCTGCCCACACTGAACATGCCCAGAACCGGTCCAGCCCAGCCCACACTGAGCATGTCCAGAACCGGTCCAGCCCAGCCCACACTGAGCATGCCCAGAATCAGTCCAGCCCAGCCACCACATCCTCCCTTTCCAGCAACGCCCACCACCTGCAGTGTTACTACGGCAACGCACACATACCACAGCCACCCAGGAGTGTGGGTGTGCAGTGGCTGCATGACCCACAGGGGTGGGGCTCCAGTTAGGGGTGGGGTGTGGGTGAGAGTAGACGGGGAGGAGTGATGTTTACAAGGGTGGGTGGGATCGTCTTGGGGAGTGGGGTTACCTGTGTGGGTGCAGAGAGCGACAGTGGGAAATCTCTGAAAGAACAGTGAAATGGATTCAGATTCTGCTTTCTCATCTCCCTGTCTCTCTGCACCGTCCTCTCACTCGTCCCTGTCTCTCTGCACCGTCCTCTCACTCGTCCCTGTCTCTCTGCACCATCTTCTCATTCGTCCCTGTCTCTCTGCACCGTCCTCTCACTCATCCCTGTCTCTCTGCACCGTCCTCTCACTCGTCCCTGTCTCTCTGCACCGTCTTCTCATTTGTCCCTGTCTCTCTGCACCGTCGTCTCACTCGTCCCTGTCTCTCTGCACCGTCTTCTCACTCGTCCCTGTCTCTCTGCACCGTCCTCACACTCGTCCGTGTCTCTCCGCACCGTCCTCACACTCGTCCCTGTCTCTCTGCACCATCCTCACACTCGTTCCTGTCTCTCCACACATGCCTCTTCCATCCCTAACCCCTTACCCCTAACCACTAACACTAACCCTAATCCTTTTAACCCTAATCCTCTTTTTTAAACATCTTGGTCTTCTCTTCCCACCCTCCCTCTGCCTTTCATGAAAGTTTCCTCCAAAGTCATCCCTACTCTCACAAGGGCTCTCTCCCTCCCTCTCCCTCCATCTCACTCCCTCTCTCTCCCTCTTGATCGAGTCAAGATGGTTTTATTGGCATGAATGTGTAAAGCACAATATTGCCAAAGCACTAGAAACTCGGTTTCAGAAAATGAATATAAATTAACATATTCAAAAGCTGATTAGTAGTAGCATTAATAAAAGTGCCACAACAACCACCACCACAAATAATAATAATAATAATAATAATAATATACACAGTGGTGTCAGAAACAATAGTATCTAACAAGCCATATAAAATAGCTAGATGATGCGTATACACATCCCTCTCCCTCTCTTTCTTCCTCTCTTCATCCCTCTTTTTCTCCCTCCTTTGCACTCCTCGCCCTCACTCCAGTGCCCCCTGTTCCTCCTGCACCCCCCCCCCCCCCCCCCCTCCATGTTCTTACCCATCTCCTCCAGCTCTGAGGTCATGGATTTAGAGCGCAGAGCGATGGCCGGCGTACTCAGCCTCTTGCTCTGCTGTGGGACTGGACAGGAGGGACAGACAGGCAGAGAGAGAGAGAGAGAGAGAGACAGGGAGAGAGAGAGACAGGGAGAGAAAAGCTTAGCATCACCCCATATGCAGCTGCTCCTTCCTCCTGACAGCACACGCTGGAGCTACACTCCTCTGCACCACCCGAACTGAGACCCAAGCTGAGAAAATACAAACGTTGTCCATTTGGAATGTGGTCAAAATGGTCCTCTGCCACCAATTCCAGGCACGTTACCGTAGCAACATGCAGCACATATGCCAGTAGGCTAATCGCTAACGCTAGCTCTGAGCACCGCACAGTCTGGTCATTTTGTTAACAAATTATCTGCACATTTGGGTTTAGACCACATAAGTTTAAACCCATAAAACCAATCTCAGTCATACATGAAGTGATACATGACTATGAAATGACAATACAAAACATTTCCATTGTGTTCATCATTTCTATTTTGAAAGGGCCACAGGGTTTCATTTTGTTGTCTAGAACTCAACATGACAACACAGGTGACAACTCACCTATAACAACACAAGGGACATGTTATCTATGACACCATAACTGACAGTTTAACTATGACAATAAATGTTACATCTCCCCTATGACAACACAAGTGACATCATCTCACCAATTAAAGCCCCTCACTGAGGCTTTATAATGCCATTTTGAACTGCAATGGCTTAAAAAATTAAAATTATTGCCATTACTGCAACAATATTGCCTTCTTTCTTACTATTAAAAGTCATCTTTATCAATATCATCATCACCATCACCATCATGATTATCATTGTCACCATCAGTATCACATCACCATTATGATCATTATCACATCACCATCATTAGCCCATTATCATCATTGTCACATCAACATCACCATCATTAGCATTATCATATCATCATTATGATCATCATCACATCACCACTATGATCATTATCACATCACCATCATCATCATCACATCACCATCATTATCATCATCATCACCACCATCATTATCATTATCACTATCACCATCATCATGACCATTATCACTGCTATGCCTTACCTTTCCTTCTGGGCCCCTCCTCCATGTCGGGATTCCGGGTTACCATGACAACCTTGACCATGAGGCTGTTTCCACCTTGTCGAATCATGTTGACCACCTGTCTGTGCCCAACCTTCACTACATTCTGACCGTTCACCTGGGGAAGGAGAGATCACGTGTGTGTATGTGTATGTGTGTACGTCCATCTTTCTGTTACCTGCATCTAGTTAAGAATGTTCTTGAGAGAGCAGCTGCACTGGGACTTGCAGAGTGCAAGTGCCATGTTGCATCTGTGCTCAAATCTCAATCAGGAAGTCACCCATGATGCATATGTGCTCAAACCTCAATCAGGAAGCCACTTATGATGCATCTGTGCTCAAACCTCAATCAGGAAGCCACCCATGATGCATCTGTGCTCAAACCTCAATCAGGAAGTCACCCATGATGCATCTGTGCTCAAACCTCAATCAGGAAGTCACCCATGATGCATCTGTGCTCAAACCTTAATCAGGAAGGCACTTATGATGCATCTGTGCTCAAACCTCAATCAGGAAGTCACCCATGATGCATCTGTGCTCAAACCTCAATCAGGAAGTCACCCATGATGCATCTGTGCTCAAACCTCAATCAGGAAGTCACCCATGATGCATCTGTGCTCAAACCTCAATCAGGAAGTCACCCATGATGCATCTGTGCTCAAATCTCAATCAGGAAGTCACCCATGATGCATCTGTGCTCAAACCTCAATCAGGAAGCCACTTATGATGCATCTGTGCTCAAACCTCAATCAGGATGTCACCCATGATGCATCTGTGCTCAAACCTCAATCAGGAAGTCACCCATGATACATCTGTGCTCAAACCTCAATCAGGAAGGCACTTATGATACATCTGTGCTCAAACCTCAATCAGGAAGTCACCCATGATGCATCTGTGCTCAAACCTCAATCAGGAAGTCACCCATGATGCATCTGTGCCCAAACCTCAATCAGGAAGTCACCCATGATGCATCTGTGCTTAAACCTCAATCAGGAAGTCACCAATGAGGCATCTGTGCTCAAACCTCAATAAGGAAGTCACCAATGATGCATCTGTGCTCATACCTCAATCAGGAAGTCACCCATTCGTAGACCAGCTCTCCAGGCCACGCCTCCCTCGTCAACAGACTCAAGGTACTGCAGTGCTGGGAAGGCTGGGGTGGGTGTGAACTCTTCTATAGGGGTCTGAGCTACAACACACACAGTCACACAGACATCCAGAGATCACCATGTTTCTGACTGACCCAGTGTCCTAGATCCAGAGACAATAAAGAGTAGAGAGCCTAGAGCCACTGTTACAATACGTCAATATGTGTGTGTGCCTGGATCTGCTAGTTAGAAAAAGAGAGATAGGCAGACAGAGAGAGGGAGAGAGGAAAGCAGACAGACACAGAGTGACAGAGACATGAAGCATGTGTCTTACCCTTGGCCCCTCTCAGCACAAAGCCAAAGCCCTCACTGTCTTTTTTCTGCAGGAGCACTGTTTTCTCCTTGATGATATAGTCACTAGAGGAGAGAGAGAGGAAGAAGGAAAGAAGAAGAGCAAAAGAGGGGAGAGAGAGAGAGAGAGAGAGAGAGAGAGAGAGGGGAGAGAGAGGGAGGGAGGGAGGGAGGGAGGGAGGGAGAAAGAGGTGTGGGGGGAACACAGTTAGTAAAAGAGCAAACCACAATGGATGGCTGATGGTGTGTTTGGTGCAGAATACAGAGAGGGCAGGGTGGTGTAGAGGGTGGTGTAGAGGGTGGAGAGGTTGCAGAGAGGAAATGGTGTGAGAGACACTGAAAGTTTACAGAGGCGTCATCACAGTAGTGAGTAGCTCCACTGCACCAGGGAGAGGCTTGAATTGTAGTCAGGGGCAACAGAGGGGAGAGGACAGGATGATGTGGATATGGAGGTATTCATTATTCTCTGTAACAATTATTATTATTATTATATAGATAATAATAATAATAATAATAATAATAATAATAATAATAATAATAATAATAATAATGATCATTTTAATAATGATGCCATAACACCAGATTTAGCTGTAACTTCTATTCTGTCTTACATCTATAGTGTAAGTACATCTCCTGTAACATGGTAATCTCACTAATAGCTATCAATGACTTTTACAGTATCTGTAACAGAGGTAATATGTGTAACAAGACAATCACATTCCCCTATAAACATTGTCCCCTGTAACATCGGTGCCCTGTAACCACGGTCTCTTGTAACCACGGTCTCTTGTAACCACAGTCTCTTGTAACCACGGTCTCCTGTAACCACGGTCTCCTGTAACCACGGTCTCCTGTAACCACGGTCTCCTGAAGTTTGTTTGCAGTGCTGGCGTTCAGCTTCCCCACATGTCTGCTGTTGGACACTGTGGTCCATAGATCCTGGACATGCTTGCTAACCCTGTAAATACGAGCGTGTGTTTCAAAGGGCAGGTAGTGCATGCTACGCCACAATCGTGGCCTGTTTCAGCCCCGCATCCAAGCAGGCGTTGGGCCTCAGCAGGCCAGGACCAGTCTCAGACTCTAATCTCAGTCAAGACCAAAGACTCCAGCACTGAACACAGAGACGCAGAGATACAGAAGACAAAGGCAGACTCTGATGTTTATATGTGCACTGGCCACAGTAAGTAAGATGTTGGCGGTTGCCTAAGCAACAGCCAGAACTTGAAATAAGAAATAGCCAAGCCTGGCAACCAGATGAGGCAGTATTAGTCATCCGCAGGCAAATGCTCCGTTCAGATGGACGGGAGCTACGCAAAGCTCTCACACAAGCTCAGGGAGAGAACCGTTCAGGGAGAGAACAGATCAGAGAGAGAACAGTTCAGGGAGAGAACAGTTCAGGGAGAGAACTGATCAGGGAGAGAACAGTTCAGGGAGAGAACTGATCAGGGAGAGAACTGATCAGGGAGAGAACAGTTCAGGGAGAGAAGTGATCAGGGAGAGAACAGTTCAGGGAGAGAAGTGATCATGGAGAGAACAGTTCAGGGAGAGAACTGATCAGGGAGAGAACAGTTCAGGGAACTGCTCAGGTTCAGCTGTGGCTGACTCGCCCAGCTTTGAGAGAAGTCACCCGACGTACAAAGCGCAGCAGACGAAGACCCTGCCCCTGCTCCTGCCCCCGCCCCTGCCCCTGCTCCTGCCCCCGACCCTGCCCCTGCTCCTGCCCCTGCCCCGCCACCTGGTGGCAGCAGAGTAAAGGCATGTAGATCTCACACTGTGGGGCATGAGACTATTCACATGATGTGTGATGGAAAATAACTACAACAGTTCACTTCCTCACAACGTGGAGACAAACTACAACAGTTCACTTCCTAACAACGTGGAGACAAACTACAACAGTTCACTTCCTCACAATGTGGAGACAAACTACAACAGCTCACTTCCTCACAACGTGGAGACAAACTACAACAGTTCACTTCCTCACAACGTGGAGACAAACTACAACAGTTCACTTCCTCAGAACATGCAGATTAGCCTAACACTGAATTTCTCATTGGCTACATTTTGTCTGCTTGTTTGAACAGAGAATCAGTGGGAAAGGTGGTGAATGCAGTCTGATTCCCACAAACCCTTGCTCTACAGACAGTATGCTTGTCAAGGTGTCAAATGAGTCAGTCAGCATGTTTGTGAGTCACTGAGGTTGTTTGTCCAACAGTGACTCTTGTATACTGTGAGTCATTTGGTCAGTAATTCACTAAGTCGTGTGCTCTAGTTCAGACTGAAACCCATCACCACCAGCATAACGCAGAGATTCGGCTTCATCTCAGAGGTCAGCGCTCATGATCCCAGTCGTGCTGCACCGGGTAGCTAAGCAGCAGTTTACAGCGCCTAACCAAGCGCACTCCGACACGGCTCCCGGACCACGGGGGGCTGCCCAGCGCAGCCTGCATTCCTGCCGTGTCAGATGTCCATTTTCATCCATGACAACATCGGTAGCTCAAAGCTAATCAGGTCCTTGTCCACTCTGGCCCAGATGTCTGGCTAGGAGCTCCAGACCAAGCTTATGGCAATATTGTTCCACTGGGTTACTAGTAATCTCGGCAGTAATGATGTGAGGGTTTTTTCTAAGAGTGTGTGCATGTGTGTGTGTGTGTGTGTGGTCCATATGTGTGTGTGTTACAGTCAGGCACTGCTGAGACACGCTGCTAGCCCCACTGTACGCTCACAGTTTCAACCCCCTCCATCTGTTCCTGCCTCTCCCTCTCCAACTGTCTTCCTCTTCAGCTTTCTCTCTCAGTGCATCTTCTGTCTCCAGCAGTTTACACACACACACACATACAGGCACACAATCACACACACACGCACCCACACCCACACCCACACACACCCACACTCACACATATGCACAGGCACACTCACACATACACAAACTGACATGCCAACTGTGACCATTCTCCATAACACCCACTCACTGCTGCCCTGTACAAAAAAAGAAGAAAGCATGTATGTTGGCACATACAATACTGACACCCAACAAGCAGCTAGATCTCTCTCTCTCTCTCTCTCTCTTTCTCACTCTCTCTCACTCTCTCTCACTCACTCACCCTCTATCTGACTCTATCTCCACTCTCTCCCTTTCTCTCTCTCTCTCTTGTGTCTGTCTATCTCTCTATCTCTCTCTTTCCCCCCCTCTTTCTCTCTATCTACATGGGCCCAGTCCTGAATGTGACCACAACCAGAGGCCATTCAGAGTGACCACAGGCCATACAAAGCCAGCACAGCCCAGCACAGCAAACAATATCCCAACACAGTGCAACACCATCCAACAAAACCCAGCAAAATCCAGCATAGCACAGCACAGCCCAAACATGGTACCTCCCAGTGCAGCCCAGTATATCCCATTACAGCAGAGTCAAGTAGCACAGTACAGCAAAGCACAATAGCTCAGTTCAAAACATGCACAACACAAACCAGCATAGCCCAGAACAGCATGAAACGGCCCCAACGCAGCTACAGCCCAGCCTAACACAGTTTGCCCCATCCCAGAACAGCCAATCACAGCCTAACACATCCAAACACAGCCCAGCACAGCACAAAACAGCTCAACACATGAAACATTCACAGCACAGAAGCACACTTGCAAAACAAAATACACAGCACATAACACGATACCTCAAGTCCGCCCCAGCGTGAGATGATACAGCAAGTCAGAGATCGCGCTCAGAACCGTCACAATGAATGACCAGCTGGGTATTTCACCAAGCAGGACTTCTCAGTGGACTGGACAAAAAGTCAGAAGTTCAGTAGGAGCAAATGATTGAACTGAAAAGTGGAACTGCACCTCGGGAGAAGACACCAGAGAAGGACACCATACACGCAAAAAAACCCCAGCAACGCAGAGTAACTGCACACCACACCAGCCTGACAAACACCACACACCAGCCCAACATACACCACACACCAGCCCTACACACAACACACACCAGCCCAACACACTCCATACACCAGCCTTACACACCACACACCAGCCTGACACACACCAGCCCAACATACACCACACACCAGCCCTACATACAACACACACCAGCCTTA
>NC_135212.1:42240029-42242529 GCF_052324685.1 Brachyhypopomus gauderio | reverse complement strand
CTCTACTCTCCCAGAGCAGTTCACACGTTCATGTACACTCTCCCAGAGCAGTTCACACATTCATCTCCACTCTCCCAGAGCAGTTCACACATTCATCTCCACTCTCCCAGAGCAGTTCACACATTCATCTCCACTCCCCCAGAGCAGTTCACACGTTCATGTACACTATCCCAGAGCAGTTCACACATTCATCTCCACTCCCCCAGAGCAGTTCACACGTTCATGTACACTATCCCAGAGCAGTTCACACATTCATCTCCACTCTCCCAGAGCAGTTCACACATTCATCTCCACTCCCCCAGAGCAGTTCACACGTTCATGGACACTATCCCAGAGCAGTTCACACGTTCATGTACACTATCCCAGAGCAGTTCACACATTCATCTCCACTCTCCCAGAGCAGTTCACATGTTCATCTCCACTCTCCCAGAGCAGTTCACACATTCATCTCCACTCCCCCCAGAGCAGTTCACACATTCATCTCCACTCCCCCAGAGCAGTTCACACGTTCATGTACACTATCCCAGAGCAGTTCACACATTCATCTCCACTCCCCCAGAGCAGTTCACACGTTCATGTACACTATCACAGAGCAGTTCACACATTCATCTCTACTCTCCCAGAGCAGTTCACACGTTCATGTACACTCTCCCAGAGCATTTCACACATTTATCTCCACTCTCCCAGAGCAGTTCACACGTTCATCTCCACTCTCCCAGAGCAGTTCACACATTTATCTCCACTCTCCCAGAGCAGTTCACACGTTCATCTCCACTCTCCCAGAGCAGTTCACACATTCATCTCCACTCCCCCAGAGCAGTTCACACATTCATCTCCACTCCCCCAGAGCAGTTCACACGTTCATGTACACTCTCCCAGGAGCGTACAATGTGGGATGTAAATGCTGAGAGTTAACATTAGGCAGACGATAAAAAAATATATACAATAAGGTAAAAACATTTGTGAGTCTGCTCAGGTAATGAGCTTTAAAAAATTATTATTAATAAATTACCAAACCTGATGAGTCAGTATGAATGAGGAGGAACTATCACACACCTGCACACACACACACACACACACACGCACACACACACACACACACACACACACCTGCGTATATGCACACCTGCACACACACACACACACACACACCTGCGTATATGCACACCTGCACTCACACACACACTCGGCACTTGTAAAGCTGCTTTGTGACAACAACTGTTGTAAAAAGCGCTATATAAATAAAATTTGATTGATTGATTGACACCTGCACACCTGTTCGCACGAACACATACATGATCTGGGAAGCCTGTACAGAGTTCAGGATGACTGCACCTAATCAAACGTGCTTCATACACACACACACACACACACACACACACACACACACACACACACACACACATATACACACAAAAATTATGCTTTTTTATCCTACAAATCACAAAGCTAGAAACAAAACTACCACAAAACCCTTCAGTTCCACAGACAGGAGGATAATAAAGATGATTCAGAGGAGGCATGAGGAGAGAGGACTGCTAAACACACCTTAGACTTAAATACCAAATGTGCTTAAAATGTAAATGTCTGCAAATTTCTAGTCAAGGGAATTGTGGATAAAAATTGGACATTTAAAATGCAGGAAAGATCCAGCCAGTCAAAACAGTATTTATTTATTTATTTCTAAAACAGTTGAAATAAAGAAGAAGTTCTGCACTAAACACAGCGAAGATTTTGGTAATCACACAGATACATTTATACATAGATTTATTTGAATCATCAATTTGATGGTCCAGCAATCTTTCATAACTGAAAGAGAGAGAGAGAGAGAGAGAGAGAGAGAGAGAGAGAGAGAGAGAGAGAGAGAGAGAGAGAGAGAGAGAGAGAGAGAGAAAGAGACAGAGAGATATTTTATGTGGTAAATGACTAATTAAGATTAGGTCATTTAGAATTTAACTAGGTGTTAATGAGGTTTATGTTGAGTAGCACAATCTCACTTTGAGGCACATTACATAAAACATGGATTTGGATATCAGACAATTGTCAGAATTCAATGAATGTTGCTGGGATTAGGACTGACCCTAGCTTGGATTAGGACTGACCCTAGCTTGGATTAGGACTGACCCTAGCTTGGATTAAGTTTGATTGTGGTGCCAGGCAAGGTGGACTGGGGCCTTTTCACCTGCTCTCCTCATAACAGCAGATGTGTCTGTCCATACCCATCTGCTTTTTGTCCAGCCTTCTGTCACCTTCATACCTCTCTCCATCTCTCTCTCTCTTTCTCCATCTCTCTCTCTCTCTCTCTCTCTCTCTCTCTCTCTCTCTCTCTCTCTCTCTCTCTCTTACTCTCTCTCTCTCTCTCTCTCTCTCTCTCTCTCTCTCTCTCTCTCTCTCTCTCTCTCTCTCTCTCTCTCTCTCTCTCTCCCTCCCTCCCTCCCCCCGGTGTTTAAACTTATGAGTCCATCCCGTTGTGTGCCATGTGGCCTGATATGCACCCAAA